>NW_018251012.1:0-375 GCF_001263595.1 Phalaenopsis equestris
CTACTACTCTTGGTTTCGGGATCTTGTATTGTCCGACACCATGTTGGATGATGAGCAGTGAGTACCCAGAGATGGCAATGTTTGTTATATCCATTGAGATTGCCGACTCTAATCCGGTGATTAGAGCTTCATATTCTGCTTCATTGTTGGTGCACGACTCTGTCAGGTGGTATGAGAACCTCAGTATAGCCTTATCTGGTGTGATAAAGATCAAATTGATCCCTTCTTTGTCTTGTATGATTGTGCCTGATCCTTTATCTTTTCTAGCTGACGAAGCGCCGTCGAAGTACATTTCCCAGCTTCGTGCACTAGAGAATTCCATTTGTAGTATCTGCTCATCTGGTAGTTCATCGTTGAGAGGGGACCCAGCTGGCA
>NW_018251012.1:1945-5958 GCF_001263595.1 Phalaenopsis equestris
ACGAAAAGTAACCAAAAGGCAATTCCATTAATTCAATAGGATCATCATCCAAGTTTACATGATTTTCAAGATCAGTAGAGGTAGAAGCATGATAAAACTTGATCAGCTTTAAACTAGCATTTCGGACTTCCTTGACCCCTAAACTCTCGACCTTTTGAGGGAGGATCAGACTAAGGGTCACAACATTCACATAGTGGTTTATCCGATCATACATCGTCTCATATTGGCTTTTCTCTGTATCTTGTAAAGATATCTTATACTGAGGTTTTTTCTATTTTGTCATCGTTATTTCATCTTTAAAACTATCATCATCACCAATGTTTATGGTTGGCCTAGTTCGTTTAATGATTAAGTTGATTCTTCCATGTCCACGTCCCCGGTCTCGACCTCGGGTGCGCGAACTAAAAGAACCTTCACCAACTGAACCTCCACCAACTTATTGTAAGGAAGTGGTGGAAGATTGCTGAAGCGGAGTTCAATGGCCCCATCTTTGTGATTTTTTTGCATCTTCATTTTTATTTATTGCAATTTAACAAGAGAAGACAATTTTATTTGAAGGCACATAGTAGGCAGCATCTTCATGAATGCCAACTTTATGAACCAAAAATGGTTGTAGATCTCCCTTGATGCAATGTTCTTGTCCTTCTTTGTAGTACTTGATGAATTGGTGTAGAGATAACGGAATCATGTAGTGTTCATGAATCCATGGTCGACCCGGTAAAGCGTTGAAAGAGGTCTCGACGTCAATGATATGAAACTTGACAGTTGTTGCTAGCTCTCCAACCTTCATAAGCAATGTAATCAATATAAGGGCTCTGCCTCCCTTTTGGTTGAATCCTCTTAACATCATTTTTTTGGTCGTAAGCTCATGGGCTTCAATGTCCAAATAGGCCAATGTTCGTAGAATCATCAAGTTTAGTGATGCTCCAGGATCTACCAAAACACTGGACAACACAAATCTGTCGATGATAACAGTCAATGATAATAGAGAAGTAGAGCGGTCGGTTGTGGTTGGAGGTACCAAGAAACAAATCTTTATCTGTGAAGGTTACCCCAGGCTGTTCTTTCAATGAACAAACTTCATCCGAGGATGTGCTGGCCAACTGAGCTAAGCAAATCTATGGGTTAAGCAAAGCTGTAACCAGAGATTGTCTCACCTTGTTTGGCAAGATCAGAGTGTCGTAGATGCTTAATCTGGCCAAAAATTTCCTAAGATAAGCTAACACGTTGTAATCCACTTCATGTGGTCCTCCAATTTTGTCTTAGTTGTGTGGTTCTTCCACTGGTGGAGGTAGCTTTTCTCAAGTTATTATCTGTTTTCCTTTGTCTATCAGAGCTATTCTCGGGGGTAATACTTTCCCGCTCCTTAAGTTTACTTCTATAATTTATTCTTCTTGAGGTACCTTTGCTGAATTTTTTAGTATTTCTTCTTTGTCAGAAAGATCTAAGTTGATGGCAAGTGGTGCATCATGACGCTTGAGGATTGGTTCCTCACTCCCGGTGCTGTCGTAGTTGGTATCGTTGATGTCTTCTTCAGTCTTGTTAGTGAGTTCATTGGACTCAAGTATGATTTAAGGATCATTTTGGGGATCAATATTGAGGTTATATTGGTCAAAATCAGTTATGTTATCACCAAAAATAGTTAAACTATAGCTGAAATCACAATCATTATATTCATAAGACCCCGGAGGGGCAAAAAGATAATCATACAAAGTCAAGGCTTTGAAGATTTCTTCCTTCGAGACAACCAATCTAGTAGAGGCAACCCCTATCCTACCCCTCATGCTAACAATCCTCGTAGTATTATTCTTTTTATTCTTCATATTTGACGATGAATCTCCTGGTGAAATCTTCGTCTTGGGCTTGATAGACTGAAGATTCTAAACGGAGGCTTGTTTTGATGCATTCTGGATTTGGTATAATATTTTCTTAGATGATTTGCTCCAAACTTCATTCCATTCAACTTTTCTGATATATGCAGAAGATTATTTAGATGAATCTTGAATTTGGCTTAGGACCCTCTTGAGCTCGTTTCAAATCGTACTCCATCCATCTTCTTCAGTATACGAATCAATCGAAGAGATTTGTTTGGCGGAAACCATATTTATGGAACCTTTTTCAGGTACTTTTAAATATTCTTTTGAGATCATTATATTCCCTTCTTTAAGGTTCTTCTTGAGCCATTCCTTAAAGATGAAACATTCTTATATAGTGTGCCTAAGCAACCTGTGGTATGGGTAATAATTTTGTTGATCCTTCTTGTCAACCTCTTCGGGTTTCTTTGGATCTGGTAGTCTGAACTCAGGATTCTTCATCAGACTTCTGAACATTTTAGATACGGCTTCATCTTTGAAAGATTACACCATTTTTCATCGTTCTTCTAGAGATATTCTCTTATTCCCTATTCAATGTGATCCTTCTTGAGGCGGTCGCCGGCTAGACTAATTATTCTATTTCTGAGTCTGTTGTGAAGAGGATTGGTAAAATCTCAATTGCATGATGTTCCTGTAGCTGAGGTTCACACTTCATGCTAAGGTTTCTCCACCTCAAAATATAGTCCACCAAAGTCTCATGGGGCTTTTGCTTTTCCATCATGAGCTCTCTTATAGACACATGATGTTGCGCTTCAGCAAATCTTTTCACAAATAATTATTCCAGCTCGACAAATATTTTTAATGATCCGTTGGGCAAATCAGCATACCAATTAAAGGCGATCCTTGACAAGCTACTGATGAACTGTTGGAAGAGTAAAGCCTCACTATTTCTTGTATTGCCACAACTGGCTTGAAAATGTTTTATATGCTGTCTGGGATTTCCAGTCCCATCAAATATCTTGAAGTTCGTGGACACAAAATCCTTAAGTAAAGGTACAACATCAAATTCCTCTGGATAGGTTCCACCCTTTAAAATTAATGCACCACCCTTAGTTGGGTTAAGGCCTCTCAAACCTGCTTGACTATTTGCTTAAATTCCTTCTCCGGTATGGCGCTTGATGGAGAATCCCTCTTTTGTTGCTCATCGCTATTTACCATCGTTGTTGGCTGAGGCAACTTATCTTTTTTCATCTATGATGTGTATTATCTCTGGTTGGTTGACCTCTGAAGAAGCTAATTGTGGGGGTTGAGATTGTCATTGAATTATGGGAATAGCAGTCATGGCTGCGGCCATCTCTTCTATCATTTTCTCCAGTTGGCTGACTTGCTCATCCCTTAGGAGGAGAGCCCTACGCAGCTCATTTATGGTGTTCTCCTTGATGAGAGGTTAAGCCTCACATGCAGATGTAGCGGCTTTAGTTTCAATGACATGGACATCTATGAAATCTTCTTCGAGGTAATCACTATAGTCAAAGTCTTCATCTTCATCAATGAATACTCCATGTTCTTGAGCCAACTCAGAAATCTCGACTCGGAGCTTTTCAACTTTTTCTTTAATTATTGATTCTTGAAATGCTTTAAGATCTGTAGGACCATGCTGGAGTTTCTCCTCTTGTTCTCCCATCTCCCTGGCAGTTGCTGCGACAATGTCAGATACTTCGGACCCTGGCTTCATCCCATGATCTTGCCCTATAGGCTCACTAGACTGTATCGATACAATGACCCCTGGGTATCCACACCTTCTTTTTTTAAGGTGATGTCTTGAGGCAAAGTGTCTGTGCAGAAACATCAATATGTCATAGAGAAGTATGCTACCCATAGTGTAGACCGACTACAGTACCGGGAAATTTCATCATCTTTTCCTTTGAAACTTTAGGAATTTCTTTGAAGTGGGTGATCGGTAGGATTCTTGGACCCAATCTTGACTTAATCGGTCGATGATCTGTGGTCCTGGTAGCGGTAGAATCAGTGGTAACTATGGCAATATCAACTCTGCTTCGTGAAACCAGACAGGGATGCGAGTAGGGAAATTTTTAGTTGACAATCAAGATTGTTTGGCGGATCTGACGTCTTTTGAAATCTCTTTCTTCATTTGAGGGGATATTGCATGTCGGACTCGGTTAAGTATTTCGTTGACTG
>NW_018251012.1:12135-12352 GCF_001263595.1 Phalaenopsis equestris
GTTCTGGGGCTGGGCTATCGAGGACGATGACGGGGAGCCGTCCGATCACGCGTGTATCGGATGGACAGTTGAGATCAAGCCGGGTACCACTTCGGAACATAAGCCGTTGGCCGAGTTAGCGCTGAGGTGGATAACGACGTCAAATGGGAGCGCGTCACATGGAGCTTCGGAGCCGTCGTAGTTTGATGTGGCGACGCGCTTTTAGATAGATAAATAG
>NW_018251013.1:0-625 GCF_001263595.1 Phalaenopsis equestris
TACATATCTAACATTTAAAATTTGTTATTTTTTTTTATATTTATTCCATCCAAATCTTTCACATCACATAAAAAAATACCACCATTTTAACATTTAAAATGTGAAATACATGTTTTCATACATAAGCAGGGCCATTTATATGTAAAAATTGAAATAGGTGTTAGGTATGTAAATACATAAGAATTGAACGCCGTGTATGTATATTTTTATTTTTATTTATTGGCACATTTACATACATAACACCCAATTCATATGTATTAACATGTCTAACATCCAAACATTTGTTTGACACAAGCCTTTCATATCACATAAAAATTATCAGTATTTTTTCTTTAAAAAAATGAAATACATATTTTCAAAATTGAAGTTTATGTGTTAGATATGTAAATACAGTGGTATTCGTAGCATTGAAATACATAACATCCAATTCATATGTATTTACATATCTAACATCTAAACTCTGTTTGTTACATTTATACCACCCAAATCTTTCAGATCACATAAAAATACCACCTTATTTTACTTTTAAAAAGTGAAATACACCTTTTTTGCATATGTAAGGCATCATGTACGTAAAAATTGAAGATAGCTGTCAGATATGTAAATACATAAGAATTGAGTGGTA
>NW_018251014.1:0-666 GCF_001263595.1 Phalaenopsis equestris
GTGTCGATTCGGGCCGATTTTGTGCACCGACTTTGTGCATTGTCTTGGAACAAACTTAAGTATTCTTTCTGAGAGTCCATTTAATTACAGTTATTGAAAGATTTCACACGTTTTTTTTTAGGTTGATTCACTTGTCATTTCCTCATTTGATTTGTTAGTTTTGGAAATGGATCAACATTCTCTTTTCGTTCGTTTTGTTATTTTTGTTCAATGGTTAAGTCATAAAGATGGGGATTGATGATTTAATTAAATGGAAGGTATAGAAAACCTTAAATCACCTTAAGCAAGCCTTAAATCACCTTAAACATAAGTTAAAGTGTAGGTACTAGAACTTTAAGTGCATACCCAAGGTGAGAGCCCATCCACCTAGTCCTCGGATTAGGCTTCCTACAGTTTAGAAGCACACCCTAGGTGAGAGCCCATCCACATAGTCCTCGATTTAGGCTTCCTACACTTTAGAAGCACACCCTAGGTGAGAGCCCATCCACCTAGTCCTCAGTGTAGACCTCTTAGACTTTAGGTGTACACCCTAGGTGGGAGCCCATTCACCTAATTCTCAGCATAGACTTCCTAGATTTTAGGAGCACACCCTAGGTGAGAGTCCATCCACTTAATTCCCAGCATAGGCTCTGGAGGGTGTAGTATTCGCGGTATCAGACACGATTA
>NW_018251015.1:0-1240 GCF_001263595.1 Phalaenopsis equestris
ATCGAGTTCAAACAAGGAGCTAACGTCTCGACGAGAGCCACTACCTCAGCACATACTCTGAAGTAAGTAAAGTTATATCTTCCTCATGTGGATCTGAAACTTGATGGACCGACCATGTATTTGAGTTGGTCGTGTTGGATCGAGACCACTCTAGTAGGGAAGAGACAAGAGTGATGTATGATAGGAGTCCAAGCTGGGCCAAAGGGTGACAGTGTTAAAGGGGATGAGTGGAGGATCACACATGTCTTACTTTACACCTGGCTTCTCAACTCGATGGTTTCATCGATTGCCTCATCAGTGGATAGTATTTGAATGGTGAATGTCATGTGGTCAAAGCTAAAGAGGACTTACGCAGTGATTGAGAACCACATGAGGTGTTCCAGATTCAGTGTGACAAAGAGGCGGTGGTAAAGGGTGATAGATCAATTCAGAAGTACTTGATAAAGCTGGAGCGATTGTGGCAAGATCTTGCTCACTTCTCACCTATGTTAAGTTATGGTAATAAGGAGTGCAAGAAGGAGATCTTTGCACAGATGAGACTTGTCGGCCGTTTTATTTTGAAAGGTGGGTCGTTTGAATTTAATTTAATATGTATATGATTATGATTATAATTTTGAAAAAAAAATATTTTAATTTTGAAAAGTGAAACCGAGCAGGCCTCAAGTATTTGATAGTTTAGGAGGTTGAGTGCGATACCACAAGTAGTACACTATCCCGAAGGATATGCATACAATTTATTGGTAGGCTTAACTCCCTAAACTAAAAAATCGATGACATTCGTTTGGTCTACGAAATATTTTTATAAGCCGACAAGTTCTCCTATTTAACATAGAAAGTTAAATAGGGTTTATTTTAAGTTGTGTTTTTAAGTTTCCTATAGAAACAAACCCCTATAATTAATTACATCTTAAATGATCGAAATCACTTAAAAAGACTCTCGATTAAGATCAATGGTTTTGCCTTCAAGATTGCAAAGTTTAGGTTTCCAAGGATGAAATATGAGGAAATCAAAGAGGGAAAGACTCAAAATATGAACAATTATTTTCAGGAGTCAATGGAGTGAAAGGTAGGGGATGTCGAGGTATGGGATGTCACAGATACAGAGAGAACCCTGGTGACTTCCCAACTAGGCTGTCAATTTGGCTCGTTGTTCTTGAACAACTCGTGTTCGGCTCGTTAAGCAGCTCGTGTTCGGCTCGTTCGTTAAGCATAACGAGCCGAACACGAACAACAGTTTGTT
>NW_018251015.1:1266-16413 GCF_001263595.1 Phalaenopsis equestris
TAAATCATAACATCTCATGTGGCAATGTGGTTAGTGTCTTCTTTTGTATAGATTTGACCCAGGTTCGAATCCCGCACTTTACACCTATTTTTCTTAATTTTAGTTTAACGATTCAATTTCGAGCCGAACACGAGCCGAACATGAATATTTAAATCGAGCCGAACACGAACACACTGTTCACGAGCCGATTTCGAACACGGGCCGATTTCGAACACGAGCTATGTCGAATGAGCCGAACACGAGCCAAGCCTGAGCTCGCTCACGCTCGGCTCGTTTACAGTCATATTCTCAACTATCCTATGATTTGACCTTAACTCTAAAGGGATATCCTACGCCTCATCGTCGTGGTCTCGATAGTCGTCCTCCGTCAGCTTGCTTCCACGCTCCGCTTCATGGAAAGACTACTCTAAGATCCTTAACATATCGATTATAAGTTCGAGAGTTGTGGTGTGTATAAATGTACAGTTGTTGAGTCAGTGGCTCACTACGAGATACCTCCTAAACTAGGTGTCCTACTGGCCTCTAAGCTAAAAGTCCCCTGCAAGTTTGAAGAAACAACATGAATTATAAAAGAGAACATGCGATGTGACACAGTAAACAGTAAACGGTAATATTGCAGACATCAATTATGTGTATATGCAGTAGAGTATGCAGTAACAAAAATAAACGTTGTAAATATAAAACTAACCTGAATACCTGACGGTTCGACGGCTCCTGAAAAGTCTAGAGAAAAAGTGGCAAAAGACCCACAGTAACTTGAAGAAAACCGTAAAAACACGAAGAAAATTTTAAGAAAATCACAAGTGTTTTATAAGGATTCCGATAAATCGTGGGAAAACACGTAAAAACCCGAAGAACGAAAAAAAATTGTAAGCATTCGGGTCGGGCTGGGTTCAGAATTAAGTATTCTCGAGGGACTCCGAATGCAACTATCGGTTACTCGTATGTATAGAGTCCGACAATTCAACAAGAAAGGTGTTCAACTATACCAACTTAGGAGGGTACTCCTTAGTCCAATACCGGTGATTCACAAGTGGACAATCGAATTATACTATTTAAAATTTATATTTTACCATGCATATAGGCTTCATGCATACAAGAAAAGTAGTGTCAATTTTGGTAGTCAAAATACTTTAGAAAATAGCGTATATGTTCTTATCGTATCTATTCTTATCATTTTTTTTTATAAAAATATAATTCTTCACAAGCCGATCGAACCGTCGGGCCGGGACCAACAACAACCTAAAAAGACAAGGGTGCCCTGCTAGCCTAGTGTCGTTGAATAATATTGTCACCCTACATTTCACCGGTCCCCTGGATTAAATCCCGATGTCGTAGGATGAAATATTATTCTGCTCTACCACAGAATTTCTTTATCATCAATGCCTAATACCCCAAAACGATCATCCAACTTACAACTATGTTTGATGGTTTCATATATAGTCAGGGCTATATGCGCACACTTATGTATCGGACATAAGCAGTTAAAACCCAAACCAAGAAGCAAGGAAAGTGAACTGAAAAGCAAGAAATAAAAAAGAAAGAAGGCTAACTCACCTCCAAAATCAATTTAGGAAAGAAAAGACAAAGCGATAAGAGGGTTAGCCTAAAACATCCACCCGATGGGACTTCTCAAATGAGCAATGAGATGTGCACACTCCCCAATGCTAGTCAGGAACAACCCCAAAATGCACAATTTAGAGACCTCCAAGCTATTCCCAAACCTTTCTCAAATATCAAAAAAAAAAAATTTCTCTCCATTTATTTTTTTTTTTTTTGGTACAACCAATTCTACCTATAGAATTGGGTCTCAAAACATCTCCAAACATTTAACAAATCATTCCTCAAAAAAGGGCATTCAAATTCTTCCAAACAACAAGAATTATGGCATTCCACTTCACAATCATCAAAACATTCAATTCCACCTCGAGTCAAAAGCTTTCAATGTCATATGGACCCAACATCATTCAAAGAGTCCCATATAGGTGCTCACGGCCAAGGCAACAAGGAGCCACCAAACAGGTGCACAAAGGAACAAAGGAACCAGCCAACACAAACAAGGGCTTTTGGATAGAAGCAACAGGAGGAGCCACTAAACCCAAACTAACAGCCAGAAGCTCACGGGTAAGGGGAACAAAGAGGGCCAGCTAAACCCCCAACAAGCACTCCATAGACTCACAGGCAGAACATCAAAGAGGGCAAAATTGAGCCCAAGAAACACACCCAGCAAGCTCACGGCTAGGGGCACCAAGAAGAAGCCAACAACCCCAACACCCAACATCACCTCCAGCATGCGTTCAACAGGGGCAATAGTCGTAAGGAGCAAAACCAAGAGTCAAACTAACTACAAAAAGTCTTAGAAATCAAATTTCAACTGCTCGTGCATTTCGAACAGAGAAGGCAAAAAAAAACAGCAAAACAAGGTCCCAAAACAAAACTTTCAAAGCTCCAAAATTAAAAAAAATCATTTGCATATGTTTTGAACAGAGAGGCAGCCACAGGAGGCCAAACTGAACCCAACAAGGGTCCAAAAACCAAGCCACCACCAAGCAAAACCGAGCCCAGCAAGGGGCCAAAACCGAGCCACCATAAAGCAAATTCCACAAAGACTTAAAACCCAAAATTTACACCCATCATATAATCCGAACAGGGCGCAGGTAACAGAAAACAGAGAAATGCAGGTAAGCCCCAAAGCCAACATCTCAAAACGTTGAAATGACTTTCAGCATACATTCGAATAGGGGTAACAATAATAGAAAACTCAAAAATCAAGTCCCAAATCAATATTTCATTCAACATGGATTCCAATAAGGGAATAACAAGAAGCAGGGAAACCAAAACAAACCCCCAAAATAAAGATTTCCTCCAGCATGCATTTCAAACAAGGGTAGCAATAATAGGGAGCTAACATCAAGCCCAAATCAATATTCCATCTAGCATGTACTTCAAAGAGG
This sequence comes from Phalaenopsis equestris, assembly GCF_001263595.1. NCBI lineage: Eukaryota > Viridiplantae > Streptophyta > Magnoliopsida > Asparagales > Orchidaceae > Phalaenopsis > Phalaenopsis equestris. Next base: position 4,221 of record NW_018251015.1, read on the forward strand.
TAGACAACAGCATGGAGCAAAACCAAGACCTCAAAAATAGGCCCCAAGAACTTCCAAAAAAAATCAAATTTTCACCTAACATGAAATTTGAGCAAAGAAGACACCCATAGGGAGCCAAAACTAAGCCCCACCCCCCCAAGCCCCCAACATTTAAATTAACATGGCTAAGGAAAATGAGGCATTTAAAACACACATATCAAGCTTATTAAGATGACAACAATTAATAGTGAGCCCGGTATGAGATATTAAACAAGGTAGAGCCACTTCCTGGCTCGAGATTTCCTAAAGGCAACAACAGAAAAGCCCCCAACATTTAAATTAACATGGCTAAGGAAAATGAGGCATTTAAAACACACCTATCAAGCTTGTAAAGATGACAGCAATTAATAGTGAGCCCGGTATGAGATATTAAACAAGGTAGAGCCACTTCCTGGCTCGAGATTTCCCAAAGGCAACAACTAAAAAGCCACCAAGCTTTCAACCAGCACACAAAGACTTAGCTGAGACGAAATTTCGACAAAACCTCCCTGAGGCTACAAATTCGTCTCCTTCCAGCGAACTCCCCTGGGACTTCCCTGGACAAACCACAACACCCAGCCCAAAGACAAAGAAACGCCGTAGTCGAGGTCACAGAGAAGAAAGATCGGGAAGGAGGTGATGTTTCCCCATTCGTGACCCAGGGAACACACACACCCAGTCAACCTACCCTGAATGGACTCCCGCGTAGCGAGACGAAGCGGAAAGCTTTCGAAAATGGAAGCTTTCGGGCAGAGGAATTCGAGAGGAGAAGAATCAACTCCTCGTTACACGAAAAGAGGGGACCAGCACAAAGGAAGGCACGATTAAGGCTAAATCCGAAGACGGAAACAAGAGGGGCCGCGAGCGAGAGGAGTTTGGGCTCCAATTGTGGACGGAACCAAGCAAGGCTCGCCGCAAAATTAAGGATTTCAGGCTGTAATAAGACCCCCATCGATCTTATATTGCCAAACATACCCCTCAAGGTATAAATAATGTTTAAAGTTCCTCGAATTGCGCACCTCTCGCTCTTACACAAAACCATATCAAAGTGGTCCTTCCTAACTAAAGTCGACATTCCGGAAGCGACGGCAATCTGATTCATCATCTGGGGTCGCCCGGGCGACTTCGGATGACGGTAGGGTCGAAAATGCATCAAAATCGAATTCCTTTAAAACGATCGCCCGTAATCGATCGTGAAGCCTCCTACGGGTGCAAAAGATGTGAATTTCAATAATTGTATGCGTCGACGCGTGAATTTTGATATTCTTTCATCGTGCAAGAGTGTGGAGATTGCGATGGGTTTCCTAAGGTTTTAGATTCTATGGTTACTCGACTCAAGTTCCTTCGCGCTGGTTTTAATCGACTCAACTAAGCGTTGAGGATTTTAGAACCAGTCACATGGAACTGCGAGGAGTTGAGAAGTGGCTCGAATTTCTAATCGGCGTGGGCCCCAGGCTACTCCTCTAAGAGAGTCGGTATAAAACCCTAAGGCTAGATCTTAGGCTCTAAGAAGAGGAAGAGACATCACCAAAAATGAGGTCAACAAGACTATGCAGTTTTTGACTCATCTGAACCCAACCTTTTATCAGAAGAGAACAATCCTCTTAGTCCAGAAAAAGATCCCTTCACTGGATGAGGCCGATGATAAAAGAGGAGATTCGCATAAGACTACACTGAACCGAATGGACTTCCAGGTACGCGATCTGCTTTGGCTGCCTCGAGTTCAAGTATGACAGGTGCTCATGGGGAGACCCGTAGATGCTACAACTGTGGAGAAATGTAACACCTGAGCAAGGCTTCTCCAAAGCCACACACGGAGAGAGAGACAAGTGGATGTGGACAGTCTAAGGGTCGTGATCGTAGCCGTGAAGGCCAAAGAGGTGAAAGAGAGGGATGCAGAGCAAATCTAATGATAGCGGAGGACAAGAGAGAAATAAGGGTGGTCTTTATCGATAAGGATCATGAGTTCTTGGAGATGTTGAAGAAGAAGCAGAGAGCGACAGGTGATTTGACTGAGGATGCATCCACGTTATCGTCATTCAAGGGCAACGCTGCTACTTATGCTCACTCAGCCAAGGGTACTCGTAATACATATGCTCTTGCCTCTATATTTATCACACGAACATCAAAATGGATAATAAATTCTGGTGCATCTCGACATGTGACAAATAATGCTGGGGAGTTCTCTTCCTACACTTATCTAACAATTACAAAAAGCATGTAGATTGTTGATAGTACAACACAACCTGTGGTTGGTAAGCGTACAATGAGGATACTGATTCTATGACATTGTCCAATATTTTACATGCTCCTTCCTTTCTAGCGAATTTTTTAACTATTAGTGCCAGCATTCTTTAACTAAAATATGTTGTTTCATTTGAAATGTAATCTTTCAAGAGAAGAGAACTAGTCAGAGACTTGAGACTGACACATTTCATAACGGACTCTAGTACTTGGATAGAGAGAGGATGAACTTAGTTCTGACATCTATGGTAAAGAGTGCTGAAGTAGAAGGATATAAGAGGAGTGTGGAGGATGTCATGTTGCTACATCACATGCACATAGAACAGCACATAGAACACTCTTCATTTAATCTATTGAGTCGTTTATATCAATTTCTGCATGAAAAGGATAATAAATAAAAACTTGTGAATGATGCTTGTGCGTTTGATAAGCATACTAAAAATTCTTATATGAGTTTAATAAGAGTAGTTCTTGTGTTTTTGATCTGTTACATTCGGATGTACGGGGACATTGTTTTACAACTTCGATGAATGATTATAAATATTTTGTAACGTTCATTGATTGTTTATCTCGTGTTACGTCGATATATCTAATGAGGAACAAAAGTGATGTGCTTGATTGCTTTAAAGACTTTCATAAGGCAATTCAAACTCAATAAAGTGTAATGATGAATGTATTGAGGTCAGATAAAGAGATAGGGTATACCAACAATGCATTTGAGGAATACATGTTAGCCTAAGGGATACAACATCAAACCATACGTACATACACACCGACGCAAAATAGAGTAGCAGAGAGAAAGATAGACACCTTTTAGAGGTAGCCTAAAACATGAAAATCTTAATAAATGTTCCAAAGCACTTGTGGGTGGGCTGTCAAAACGGTCGTTAATCGCGAATAGTTTTGTGTTCGGCTTGTTAAGAAGCTCGTGTTCGGCTCATTCACTAAGTTAATATATTTTTCTTTAAGTTTTTAATGTATTTTTCTGTATTTTCTAGTTTTTGAACCATTTGTGGTTTTTGTGTGGGCAGGGTGTCATGCTTGGGCCCTCCCATACATTGTTTATGTATCTTTCTTTCTATTTAATATATTAGCCTTTTTGGGCTTTATATATTGGTGTCATTTTTGTATGTACGTATGTATGTACTTAGCGAATGAGCCGAACATGAGCTTCTTTTTCACTTGCAGGGCTTATCTTTGCAGTGATGAAGATTCCTTTTTCTTCAGTTGAACCTGGCAAAATCTCATTTGTCCATGTGGTGGGTAATTCTCAGAGGGAGACGACGGTTGTTTTCCCTTCAAGTTATAAGAAGCATCGTGATGGTACAAGTGACTGTCTTTATTAAGAATACAAGCAGAAAAAATGTGAATGAAACACTCTTTTTCTCTGCGTCAGAAATTTCAACGTTGACTGAAAAATTTAAGCTTGCTCTTATTAGGAAATTTCAGTAGAGAAACCCACTTATGAAAGTTATCAGGAAAAGTTTTGATGACCTTAAATTAGCAGGAAAGTGGAAAGTGAGGCTCATGGATGGGAGACATGTATTGATTCAGTTAATCGTGCCTGAGAACTACACTTGGATTTTTTCAAAAAAATAACTTAACATCGCTGGTAAACCAATGAAGCTACTCAAGTGGTCACCTAATTTTCACCCCAATCATGAACCTCCTAATGTACTGGTATGGTTTAGTCTACCCAATCTCAAGTTGCACTTTTTCATCATCAGGTTCTTTACTCTATTGGTGTCATACTTGGGAACCCTATGAAGATAGATCTACCCACTTTCAACTTTACCAGACCTTCTGTGGTCAAAATACTTGTGGAAAAAGATCTTACTTTGTTTGATGTTATTGAAGTCTGGTTGGACACACCGCATAATGAATATTGACAACAAATCGTCATGGAGCATATACCTCCTTATCGTTCTCATTGTAAGATGTTTGGGCATACCCTTGATATGTCATTAATTTCATCCTAATTTTAAATCTAAAGATCGAGTGAATAAGAATGGATCTAATGATATATTTGTTCATGTTGACCTCAATCCAAGTGACTAGTCGTGAACCTTTATAAATTTTCATAAGAAAATTCTTTGATTTTCATGCAAAAGTTGTTGTTTAAATTTTTTTTATGTAGAGTTCATTTTTAACATGCAGAAGAGATTTTGTTTTATTTTTATAAATATTTTGTAAAGTAGTGTAGTCCACAGGCTAGTCACTCTAATCGTGCTAGAACTACTGACAATCTAAGAGTGTCGGGGGCAACGATCCCACCAAGGAATAGTATTATCGGTCATTTCCTCTCCCTTATTGAAGGTCCTTGAGATAGGAGATACTATGCTAATAATCTTACTTCGTATTTCTCGTTTAAACACACATAAACAATGTCGTCATCGCCCTCGCCACCTAGACCTTAGACTTATTCTAGTCCGATGATCCATATGTGACATTAACAAATGTCTCCAATTATCAGGAGGATTTGAGTGTATTCAAGCTCAAATCCCGGTGCATTAGATTTCACTGTATGTTAAGTCATTGCGAGAATTTCACTGTTTGATTTAATCAAGGAAGTCGTGAACCACACTTGGTGCATCCTCGTGTCTAGTGTTTTAATCGATTTGTGGATTAGAATCAAGTGTCTAGTTTCATTATTCATTCGAAAATTAGGTAGATGAACTCTCACCTAGGATGTGCAAAAATCTAGGAAGCATACACTGAAAACCTAGGGTGTGCAACTAAAATCTAGGAAGCATATACTGAAAACTATGTAGGTGAACTCTCACCTATAGTGTGTTACTAAAATCTAGAAAGCCTACACTGAGAATTAGGTGGATGAACTCGTGCTCTTAAAATCTAGGCAGCCTATATTGAGAATTAGGTGGACGGACTCTCACCTAGGATGTGCTCCTAAAATTTAGGAAGCCTTGTGCTTATAGTGATTTAAGGTGTTCTACCCTCAATTAAGAGTTTTCCAACTAATCTTCAAATATTTATAAGTGTCTTCCAAATAATTAAATCAGAAATTTCCATTTTGACTAAACCATTTAACAAAAGTAACAAAACAAAACAAAAGATAAGGTTGACACATTTCCAAAACTAACAAATCCAATGGGGAAATAACAAGTGAATCAACCTAAAAGCGTTTAAAATCTTTCAACAATTGTAATTAAATAAACTCTCGTAAAGAGTGCTTAAGTTTGTTCCAATGCAGTGTTTTGATCGGCCCAAAAGTCTTCCAATTCAGTAAGAAAAAGAGAGGTCCAAAAAACACCAAATCGACTCAGAAAAGTGCGGACCAAAAGCTATGAGATGGAATCAAGAAGCACAACCCCTAAGCCACTAGACGGGCCCACGAAGTGCAGCTCGTAAGCCAAATGGTCCCAAAAAGTGCAACAAAATCAGCCCCTAAACAGTTCCAAAACCGTGCATTTAAAGGCTTCATAATCAGTATTTAAGGGTTCCAAAATAGCTCTCAACTACTCCAAACAGTTCTCGCAGCACCTTACGTCACTACACAACGTTTTTAACACCTCCAAACCATAATTCGCAGCACTTGTAAGCTTCAAAACAGTAAGCAAAGCTCTCAAAAATCAGCCCCAAAATAGAAGACATAAAACACCCAAAACAGTGCATGGGTTGCCTCAAATCAGCCTACCAAAATGCCCAAAAACGATGCCAAAACCAGCCGACGTAGGCACTCAAAATGCTGATTTATATGTTCAATACAGTGCCAAAATGGTGCAAAACCTGCTCCAAAATCAGCCCAGAAAACACCTCAACAACCCTTAAACTTGCCTCAAAACAGTGTGAAGATCGAGTCAAATCAGCCCAATAAAATGCCTCAAAACACTGCTCAAGATTAGCAATTGATAGTGCCCAAAAAAGTCCTGAAAACACTCCCAAACAGTGTCAAAAACTGCTTCAAAATATTGCCCAAACATCAATTGCAAGTAAGATGCATAGGCCCTCTAAAATGTTTCATGCTAACAATGCAATATCGAAGAAGCATTACAATCTGATATGCATTAGCAAAAGCAATCCCACTCTCCAATTGTGTAGTGAAAGATCACATTCCGTGATGAATAGCAAGCACAAGTAAAACTTGTCTGGCTACATCTAAGATTCAACTTAAGTGAAGGCACACTTATGAAGATTGTTCGAAGATTTTCATAAGGTGAGCGGTAGAGGTGAAAGGCGAAGTAGGCAAATGCGGTTAAGGCGAAGGTTTTGGGCGAGCTTTTTGTGCATAGTTGTGTGATTCCAAATTATGATGAGTTTACATACCAAACTTTAGATATTAGATATGCAAACATAAGTGAATCGAGTAGTATGTAAGAATTGAAGTTTGGGTGTTGGATATGTAAATACATACAAATTTTGTAGTATGTATGTAAATTTTTCATCAAACAATTTAATCAAGGCAAGAGCTAGTGAAGCTCGATTGATCGAATCAATCAAATCATTGGGCCGAGTATGGAGGGCTAACGAAAAAAAACTGTAAAAGTTGGTTTAAAAGAAAGTAATAAAAACAATTCCTTAAATCTAAATCAAACCAAATCATGAAAATAGCCATGTAAACCTGGTCAAATAAGCTTGCCAAGTATGTGATAAGGAAGCGGTAAAAATAAATCAATTAAGACTTCAATGCTCCTTAAAAGCAAAACAAAACCTTGAAACTTCACTCAAATACAAAGCAGGTCGTAATTATAAAAATTTTATTAACATGAAAGCGCAGAAGCATCATCATTTATGAGTAAGAGCTCTTTGTATCCAAATTATGTTTCTTGGCCAAACGCTAGAGGAATAAAGACAAAAATCAGCTTTAAAAAAAACGATATATAATCCCAAAGGATCTTGCATCAATGCTTTGTAACGTTAGGATAACTAGAAATAGACTCTGAAGATATTTGCAAAGAATGGATTATCGTGAGTTTTAAATGGGAAATTCACAACTCTTCAGCTATGAGCCAAATCCAAATCTGAGAACCTGCACTTCGAGCAACGTCGATGATACTTCTCCTTGTAATCCCAGGAAATATTGTTCCACTTACAACAGGAGTTGATATAATGTTGTCCTTGTGTTTGCAAGAGATGAAAACTGGAAGAATGTCGTGCAAAGCTAGTGCAACGCCACAAGCTGCTCTCCTTGCTTTCCTCTGATTCAGGAGCAGCTTCAGTCGAGCGAGGAAGGGAGGCGGAGGAGCGAAGCAGGCGAGGGTTTTCGGCGTGGGGAAGATGCGAGCAGGAGAAGAAAGTGAGGGCTTCAGTGCAGAGAGGAGAGGCTAGTGGTAGAGGGGAAAGACGAAGTAGGCGAATGCGGTAGAGGCGAGGGTTTTGGGTGAGCGTGAGAGGGCGAGCATGAGAGCCTCGAGAGGACGAGGTGAATCAAATCCGATCATGAGGGAGGGGGGAGGTAGTTGGGCGTTGTCGCTGGCGAGGAGCAGACGAGGGTTTCGGTGCAGATGAGAGGAGCCAAAGGAAATTGTTTCGGTGCTGAGAGGGAGACACGAGCTGCTAGCGTTGTTCGGCCAGGTGGGAGGCTAAGGAGGAGAGCAGAACGAGAAGAAGAGAGGCGAGCGAGCGAGCGATGGCCTCGGCGTAGAGGAGAGGAGAGTCGAATGGGAGAGGCGAAGCAGGCGAGTGCTTCGGTGCAAAGGAGGAAGGAGTCGATTGGGATATTTCGAGAGCGAGCGTGAGGCGAGGGGGCTTCAGTGCTGAGAGGAGCAGCTTCGGTCGCGAGGAAGAGGGAGGCTGACGAATCACCAGCGCGAGGATGACGAGCGCGAGGAAGAAAGAGACAGGCGGGAGAGTTGTGGTGCAGTGCTTCAAGCAAGAAGAGCAGGGCTTCTAGCAAGAAGAAGATGCAAGGGAAAGCTTTCGGTGTAGAGGGGAGCAAGCGAGCAGGTTTGCTTCAATGCCAAGGGAAGAGAGTCGAGCACGAGTATAAGAGGGGGGTCGAATGATCAGTTAATGGTGGAGGAGAGGCGAGCAATTTTGTATATCGCAATTCCAGTCCAGAATGACAGTTATACGACGATGGGCGGGTAATTGAAGAATTTACATTGCCAGAGGAGTTTATTTGGCATATAACAACTCCTAGTTAAATTTCATTAAGGCGGGATTAAATGTTTCATTTGAAATTTAAAATTCAAAATTGTTCAACCCGAGCCTAGCCCAAATCGAATCCGAGTTAAACCTAGGTTGAGCCCAAGTCCGCACCTCGCTAATTAAAAAAAGTGAATTACTTTTTGTGCTAATTGCTCGCGGAGAGAACCATAGTGATATGGGTGTCATTTCTAGCTAAAGTCGACGTCCCGGACGCATCTGTGTGATCTATTTTGTCATTTGAGGTCGTCTAAACAATTTCACCGACGGTCGAGCCAAAAAAATGTCAAATTTAATTTCTTTGAATTTTGGGTCGTGATAGGTCATTTTGAAGATTGATTTTAGTTTAAATGTCGGTGCAATGTGTGAATTGTGGTGTTCACATTGCCGAGTCATGGAGGGTTCATCTATGGCCGTCTGATCCTGGAGGAACATTTTTGGGCCCTCTACATGTTAGTCTTTAACCCTTGCAACTAAGAGTCGAGTGGCTTGGGGCTACTCATGAAGGTCTGCACAAAAAATGAGTCAAGAAGTGGCTCAAAGTTCTATGGGAGGTAGACGCCATTGCTAGTTCGCTATGATGGTCAATAAGAACTCCTAAGGCTAGATTTTGGGTTCTAGGAGTAGGAAACTAAGAGCTCACTGAAAACGATGTCAACAAATAAACCCCCAATAAGTGTGGTGTGTTGAACAAGCACACCGTGCGTATTGGTGTTGACCGAAGTGGTCAACACGATCAAAAGAACCATCTAAGTACACCATACTCAGAATAAATCAATCCAGAGTCAAAATCATATTTGAGTTGAGACTTTCCACTAGGGGATTCCCATCTAAAGACAAGAGTGTACTGAAGATTTTCAAATGTTTTTGCTGGGGATGAAGGGATTCGCCACATGTTCTCGTCATTCGATTGTTGTAAATTTAAATGAGCGAGGAGATCAGTTTGAGAAAGGAAGTATGGGGTTACCAACACGGGATTTATGTCAAAATTTAAAGACAGCCACCAACACAGAATTTACACCAAAATTTAGGAAATATCATGAATATGGAAAATTTAGGGATAGGATGTGAAAAATATGTGGAAAGAATCGGAATCCTTGGACTGATCCTAAAATTTAAATTTGAAGAAATCAGAAGTCTTAACATCCATATAGGGGGACTCACACCGATTCTCATGAATTTGAAATTTGAAGTAATCAGAATTTGAAGGAATTGGAAGCCTTAACTTCCGTATAGGGGGTCTCATACCGATCCTCGGGAATTCAAAATTTGAAGGAACGGAAGTTTTAACATCCGTATAGGGGGACTCACACCGATCCTTGAGAATTTGAAATTTGAAGGAATCGGAAGCCTTAACATCCGTATAGGGGGATTCACACCGATCCTCAAGAGTTTGAAATTTCAAGGAATCGGAAGCCTTAACATCCATATAGGGGGGCCTAACACCGATCCTCGGGAAATTGAAATTTGAAGGAATTGGAAGTCTTAACATCCTTATAGGGGGTCTCACACTGATCCTCGAAAAACGTGAAATTTAAAGGAATCGGAAGCCTTAACATCCGTATAGGGGGCCTCATACCGATCCTCGAGAAATTTAAAATTTGAATGAATCGAAAGCTTTAACATCCGTATAGGGGGCCTCACACCGATCCTCGAGAATTTAAAATTGAAAGCCACATTAGGAAAGAAAACCATAACATCCATTTAAGAGGGTTTTACATCCAACCTAAAAGACAAAGAGGAGTAGGAAGCCTTAATATCCATTGAAGGGGGTCTTATTCCACTCCACAAAAATTTAAATTTGAAGGTCACATTAGGAAGGAAAACATTAACATCTATTTAAAAGGGCTTTACATCCAACCTAAGAGGCAAAGAGAAGTAGGAAGTCTTAACATCCATTGAAGGGGGTCTTATTTCACTCCGCAAAAGTCTGAATTTGAAGACCACATTAGAAAGGAAAACCTTAACATTCATTTATGGGGGTTTTAAATCCAACCTAAGAGGCAAAGAGGAGTAGGAAGCCTTAACATCCATTGAAGGGGGTCTTATTCCACTCCGCAAAAGTTTGAATTTGAAGGCCACAATAGGAAAGAAAACCTTAACATCCATTTAAGGAGGTTTTACATCCAACCTAAGAGGCAAAGAGAAGTAAGAAGCATTAACATCCATTGAAGGGATTCTTATTCCACTTCGCAAAAGTATAAAATTGAATGTCACATTAGGAAGGAAAACATTAACATCCATTTAAGGGGGTTTTACATCCAACCTAAGAGGCAAAGAGGAATATGAAGCCTTTAACATCCATTGAAGGGGGTCATATTCCACTCCACAAAAGTTTGAATTTAAAAGAATTAGAAGCCTTAAAAACCATCTAGAGAGCTCACACCGATCCTCAGAGATTTGCATTAAAAATTTGTGAAAATTTTGTGGGAAGTTTGTGGAATTTTTATGGAACTTGTGGAATTTATGAGAGTTTGTGCAGAGATTTGCAGTGTTGACATTAAATTTTGTGAAAGTTTATGGAATTTGAGAAAATTTATGCAGTGTGGAGAATGTCTGTAGAAGTTTGTGAAGTGTGGAGAAATTATACCAGCTCGGACAATCGTCAGAGACATTACACCCGAACTAAATCTAGTCAAAAAAATGAAAACCGTCAAGGAAATTACGCCAAATTTCAGGAAAAAGTCGATCACATTGGGAAAGAATGTCAAAGACTTAAATCAATCCCAAGAGACGATCGAAGAAAATGTTCATGCGATAAGAGATGTGGTTCCGTAGAACTAGCCAAGTCTCATTCACACGAGCAATAGGACCCAGAGTTCCTGTGGGAGGAAACTTCGGGCCAAGAGAAATGACGCTGGTGATAGGTCGAGAAGGCTCAAGCTGACCAGGTCGAAATTTGAAGTGATGTTCAATTTTTTTATTTTTATTATTTTGCTTATTTGGATTGGGTGTTGTGTTTCATTTCATTTTGATGTTGAGATTTATTTGACCTTGAATTTTATTTCGTTGCATTTGTTTTAAGATTTGGACCTAGTTTTACACAGGTGCAACATCTGTGTTTTTGTTTGACCTGGAGAGAAAACTACCACAGAACAGAATTTTGTGTCTGATTCTATTGCCCCTATGGACCCTCCCCTGAAAATATTGTTTTTGCAATCTATGAGCCCAATCTATGAGAACCTGGATGGCCCTGCTGAGCAACCTACGCTTTCAAACCCTATTGAAAATAATAATGAGGACCCCTACCTACACAGACTGATAATCAGGAGAACCTTGCAGCTCCCCAGCAGCTCCCCACCTTTAGGAAGTATCGGGGGTAGAGGTGATAACTCTTACCTCACATACACTTGTTGGCACAACTGTTGGCAATCTTTCTACTGCAGCACTACCATATCATCCGAATGAGCAACAATCTTAAGATGAGGAATGCCAGGGCAAGGAGGAAGAAAAATAATGAAGATCTACTTGAGCAAAGGAATCTAATAGATGATATTCTGGTTACTTCGGGCAATGGTACACATCTCACCAATATGTTAGCCGGTTCCTTTCTGAGAACTAGAAGCAGAGACAAAACTAAAGTAAATCAACCGAGTTGATCTTTTATGTACCATCTACTTTTGGGTTTTTAATTTTCTTATTTCTCTTTTTATGTGTGTTGTACCGTATGGGTTGGGTGTCTATTTGGGTCCACTCATACAACCTATTTGTACCCCTTTCTCCTTAATATAATTGCCCTTTGGGTTTTTTTAATATATATATATATATATATATATAGATAGATATAGATGAGTAGTATTTTTAAAAAAAATAATTGACTACAAGG
>NW_018251015.1:16427-32586 GCF_001263595.1 Phalaenopsis equestris
GTGTTCGGCTCGCTAAGCAAACGAGTCGAACACGAACACACTTTTTGAGCTCGAAATAGAAACGAGTCGAACACGAGTTGAGTCTGGGTCCGCTCGCGTTTGGCTCGTTTACACCAAGTAGGGTCAAGCAGTTTTGTCAACTGCTCAGTTGATCAGCAAAATGCCCTCAAAGGTGTTGGAGTCACAACCTCCTTGTTAGTTGCTGAAAGGAGATAAGCGCAGAATCCTTCCATTGAAAGTATTTGGTTGTGTATGTTTTGTGAAGGACCATAGACCATCAAGAGAAGTTGGATCCCAGAGTTATGAAGTGTGTCTTTGTGGGATCCCAGAGTTATGAAGTGTGTTTTTTATGGTTCATTATATTTGTTAGAGCTCAATAGAGATGAAAATGTTTGTGAGTACGGATATGAGGTTTAGAGAATTCAAATAGTATTATTCCTTAGAAGTGACCTCACCCTTTGTGACTTGTCAGGCGAGAAAGGGAGAATAGTGATGGTAAGAGATTAATATATGTGAGAACGATGTCTTGCCACGTTGTGTGGGAAGAATCTGCTGAGGAATAACCAGAAAATGAGAAAAATGAAGCTGAGGAAGGGCCGAATAATGAGGAAAATGAGCCAGAATTTGGTGAGTTTTAAACTCAATGGTAGCTTAAATTGTATACAAGGAGGAAACGACGTCCGTCGTACCATTCGTGCTATCAAATCCCTTGTCCCATCTACCTCACTCCTGATACACCTATTCCAACCACCTCAAAATCAAATTTACACGAGTGATATGATTCCTCTCTTTTTTCCTCCCACTCTTATGACTTGAGGGAGGACCTCTCGCAACAATCCAGGTCATTCTCTTTATTGTTATTCTCCTGATTGTTTTGATTTCTCATATGACATTGTTCAGTTTATCTTAATACTCTAACATATCACCTGTATACATAGCATTCATTCATCTTCGACATTGTCTATATACCCAAGTGTTGGTAGATAGCTAAGGAGGATCCAAAGTGGATGGTTGTCATGCTGAAGAAACTTGGTGCGCACTCGAAAAATAAGATGTGAGAGCTCGAGTTACTACCAACAGGAAAAAAGGCAATCGGATGCAAATGGGTCTCCAAAATGAAACAAACCTCAGAAAAAAAATTGATCACTACAAAGCACGATTAGTGGCGAAAGGGTACATTCAGAGGTATGACATCAACTATGATGAGAAATTTGCATCAGTGGTGAAGATGAGCACATTCGGACTCTCATCTCTTTGGTTATGAATCGTGGATAGAGGTTACACCAACTGGATGTGAATAATGAGTTTCTTCATGGGGATCTACTGAAGAAAGTGTACATCGAGATACCCAAAGGATTCGATACAAACCAAACAAAGGACAAGATATGTAGATTGTGGAAGCACTGTACTTCTTGAAACAATCTCCTTGAGCATGGTTTGACAAGCTCAGAAGAGCAATGTCGGCCACACAGTGTTTGTTCAACGAAATGGTGGTCACACTACTATAATTATTGTGTTTGTGGATGATCTGATAGTCACTTGCGATGATGAGGGAGAGATTGCGCTGCTAAAGACGAGATTCAACAAGGACATGAGATAACTTAGATACTTTCTTGGGAATGAGGTGACTTGTGGAGCAGAGGAAATTGTCCTATCTCAGAAAAAATATGTGCTAAACTTGCTCATAGAGATAGGCACATTGGGATGCAAACCTGCAGTTTGACCAATTGGACGAAAGTTAAATGCAGAAGCAAGAGAGTCAGTTGATCGTGAGAGGTACCAAGTTTGGTAGGTCTTCTCATCTATCTAAGTCAAACTCGTCCCGACATATTATTTGCAATAAGTATGGTGAGTCGCTACATGCATGATCCGAGGAAGGGCTACATGAATGTTGTGTATTAGATTCTGAGGTATCTGAAAAGTGCGTCAGGGAAATGATTGATCTTCAGGAAAAATGGACAGTAGGCATTGAGGGCTATTGTGATCAACTGGGTGAGTTGTGTTGATGAAAGAATGTCCACATATGAATATTGCATGTTTGTAAGAGGCAACTTGGTCTTTTGGAAGAGTAAGAAACTGTTGGTTGTAGCGAGGTCAACAGCAAAGGCAAAATATAGGGTCATAGCCTTAGGACTTGCCAAGATGATGTGTTTGAGAACCTTATTGGAAGAGCTCAAGGTGGACCAAGGAGCTCAAATGAAGTTGCGGTGGAACAACAAGTTACCAATCAGCATTGCCAACAACCCGGTCAACACAATAGAACCAAACATGTGGAGATTGATAGGTTCTTCATCAAGGAAAAGCTAAATAACAAACTACTGGAGCAATGTCAAGCAAGTGGCTAACTGTCTCACAAAATGACTTAGACAAGTTATGAGAAAAGATGGGCTTAAGATGGGTTGTGTGGATATCTTTTGCCCATCTTGAGGGGGAATGTTGACATTTATATCTAGCTTAGAGCCTTAATTATAAACAAAACATATAAAAGAAGTCTAGAGATTTATTTGTAAAACGTTGTAAGGCCTTATATAAACCCAAGTGGTTAATGGATAGAAAATTTTTTTCAATAGCAATTACTTCTTTAGCAAGCCTGTCTATTTTGAAATAGAACAAAAACATTTTCTTGTTTTTTTCTTGTTTCACAAAGCATAGAACAAACACTGATTCTAAATATGGCTTAAGCTTTGCAATCCTTGTTTGAATTCATATATGAGATTCTCTTACAAACTACTAAAAATTCTACAAGTAAAAATTTAAGTGAGTCAAAAGAACTGGATTTTACTTGGTGATTCTCTCATGCAAATCACAATACTTTACACTAGTACTGAAAAAGCTCCCTATCATTTGGTTATACTTTAGAGTACAACTTTTTTATTTCAATTGAGTACTGAAAAAACTCCCTATCATTGGTTATACTTTAGAGTACAACTTTTTTATTTCAATTGAATGTATTTAACTACCGTGAGATGTCAACAACAGGTTCTTTATGTGCCAATGCCAATGTCATGGATTATCAGTCATGTAAAGAATGCGGCATTAACTAATTATCAAAGATATGCATCATAGTATATATATGCTAGTCTGGAGCTGACACAAAATTAACCCAACCCAAAATTGTTCTATCTGAACCAAATCCAAATATCAAACTGGTCAAAATTTTCAATCTGAACTCAACCCGCTGACCCAAACATGACTCATATGACCTGATTAACATAAGTCGTATTCGGGTCAAAATTGGATCGATTTTGAGTTAATCTCCGGTCCTTGTGTTTGTTGGTTGATTTTGATTCAATTTTGGGTCAGCAGTGGAGCTGCAAATTAACCGAGCGTTTAGCAAGCTATTTGTAACGGCTCGAAAAGAGCTTGTTCGTATTTGTTTGGTTAACTAATTGAATAAGTTTGAGCAATTTTATAAATGTTCGATTGTTAAATGACAAGCTTGACAACTCCTTATACGATTTATTTATGTTTGCAAATAATACCATTTAAAGCTCGCAAATAAGCTCGTCAAGAAACTCAATAAAAGTTTTATTCAAATTTCATATATGAGATTGATTTAATGCTTATGAATAAAATCGGTTAAAGTTTAATTTAAGCTTATGAATAAGCTCATAAAAAGCATAATTTTAAATTAATTTATATTAAGATAAATTATATTTTAATTTATAGTACATAAACTAAGATAAATATTTATTTGCTTAGCAGCTCATGTATTTTATGCATTTATATGTTTATTTTAGTTGTTCATTTAATAGATTATTTAAAAGCTCATTTATTTTTGTAAGTTCAACAAGTAACTCATTTATAAGCTCGTTTGATTAGAAAATAAATAACTCAACCACACTATTCATTAATTTATTCAATAAATCTTATTTAGTTAGAAACTAAATAACACAATGACAATAATTTTAAATGGCTCAACAAAAGTTATTTAGATAGAAATTAAGTAGCTCGATAACTTACTCATAAATCAGCTCGATAATGACACAATTAACATATGAAACGAACAAGAAACAAACTCAAACAAGAACTAGCTTGAACATAAACACAAAACTTGATTAGAGCTCGAACACGGCTCAACCTCGAATATTATAAACAAGCTCAAGCTTGAACACAACCCCAAGAGCCTGAGATTTGAGCTCGAGCTCGACTTGAGCTCAAATTTTATAGACAAGATCAAACTTGAACACGGCCCCACTTAACTTTGCTTGGTTCATTTGCAGTCCTAGTCGGTGAATTGATTTTAAGTCAATTTCGGATTGATGGGTCGATTCCGGGTTAGCAAGCCAATTTTGATTCAATTTCAAGTTTGACAGGTCAACCTGAACCCGACTTGAAAAAGGATTGGGATTCTTAATTTGAACCCAACCCAAAATTATTCGGGTCAACTCAAACATGGACTTTTTGAGTCAAAATCACGTCGAGTTGGTCTATCGGGTTAATTTTTTACACCCCTAACTTATTTGCCTTGTGCAATATATAACTTATTTCATTAGAAGTTGGTTTTGATAACTCAACCCAAAATGAACAATAACCATTAACTTAATTGAAAAACATATTAGAGTTAAGGCTAACTTTATCCCAAGCAAATGAAGCCAACCAGCATAACAAATTGTGATTAAATTTAAGAATGATGACAAAAACAAAAGGTTAGGCAGTAACATTTACCAAGTAACTGCCGTGATAGCACTGCTTCATACTCATCCTTCTTTGCCCTCTGATCATCAACTGTTTTCTTCAGATGCTCAATTCTTACTACCATGGCAGAGATAGCTTCAGAAATGGATGTATGTTTGGCATCTTTGGAGGCATTTACTACAAAGATAGATAAATAAAAAGGCCATAATTACTTGTGACCAAGTCAAAGAGAACTAAAAACCACGCACAAAAGTGCTACAAATACTTCGGAAAAAAAAAAGAAATTTATGATCTTCTAGGTAGCAATCCCGCTGAAGAGGATATATGGCATATAAAACGAATGTTATCAAAGAATAGTTACAACATGCTCCGTTACAGCAAAAAATATTATGCATTTCTGGGAGCAGCCAGAATTATTGAAGGCTAAACAAGACTTCATAACAACATTGTTTAACACTTCACAAGATCTAGGGAAATATAAAATCAAAAAAGAAAATACAATAAAAAATTGCAGATTAACTAAAATTGTCTGTTGCGTAGTTAGAGGTGACCACCCTTTAGCCCATAAAATACTTACTAAAACCGAAAACAAAATTACCAAAATGATCTGGCCCAAACCTGATAATTAGTTAGTTAAATAGCCAAAAAATGATAGTATCTAATAAACCTTCCTTTTAGGAGAATGATAAGTTGATGGTTTGGAAGGCAAAATATAATAAAAGCCATGACTAATTATGTTCAAAAGCTGCTCAATTATTGGTCAAGGTTTTGACGGACAAAAAATCAAAATCAATTTGTTTGGAGTCAAATGTTGAAATTAATCTTTTGTGACATAAAATCTACTTTATGGATGTATGTGTGTATGTATCTCTTCTCGAGTATTTATATCTGCATACAAATAAATGTTTGTATAGATGTATGTCTTTCCCATGTGTACATGTGAGACTGCATGACTGAGGTGCATATTTCTGGGTACTAGTATATATTTTTGCAACCATATAATGTATGTCGATATTTGATAATAATTATTATTTTAAATACTAGCATAAAATATTAATCAATAGTTAAAATAGCAATTATCATTTTAAATATATTTGCATATTTATGTAATAATAATGTGCAGCATGTTTACATCCGTTTATTATTGTAAAGAGTTCGTAATGTCCTAAATTTATTGGTACGTAAGCAATAAAAGACAACTTAAGAACTTACTAAGGGTCTTGAAAATTAGTTCTCTAGTTTAGATAACTTAAAAGATATATATTTACAAATAAAAAGTTTTCTGACATGAGAATACCTTTTAGAGCATAACGAAAACTGTCTTCCAATTCCTTTAAGTGATCTTTGAGCTTAGCAAGATTTCCTGCAGTGTTGGAACAAGACATGGTCAAACAAAAGAATAAAAAAACGACATGAGTGAGGATAAATAAAAAAATTAATTAAAATACAATGTTGAGAGTCTGGTTTGTGTGCCATAATATTCTCATAAAAATAAGAGAATATTATGGCAATTTAATATGGCATTTAACATGATATTACGCCGTAAAATTCAAAATACTGTAATCATAAGGAAGAATATGTAAAGAAAGGCTATTCGATGACTTTGACCACAATTTCAGGATCAACATAACCGTCCGTGTGATTGTGCTAAACAGCTGATCATTGCTCCATAGGCTAAAATTACACATTTATTATAACAAACGCATGCATCATGGGCATTTACTAAAGCTAAAACATGAGATATGCCTAATGAAATAACTGCTCCAAAAACAAATTTGTACATTCATTACATGGGCTTAAATAGGGTAGTACAAGGTTTTACAAGTAAATCAATAGACTTCTTCAATATTCCCTTTTTTTCCAATAGGATCCTAAATAAGGGCCAATTCTCAGCACACCCCCTAAAGTTGGGCAAAAGATATCCACTAAGCCCATCTAGTCACACAACCTAGACAAATCTAATGAACTAATTCCTTTATTGAGGCAGTCAGTCATTTGCTCTCCAGTAGCTACATGACTTAGCTCCAGTAGCCTATTATTTAGCTTTTCCTTGATGAAAAATCCATTGATCTCCATATGTTTGGATCTATCGTGTTGCATCAAGTTGTTGACAATGTTAATTGTTGACTTGTTGTACCACCAAAGCTTCATTTGAGTTCCTTGGTCCACCTTGAACTCAACCAACAAAGCTCTCAGCCACATCATATCGGCAACTTCTAAGGCCATGGCCTTGTAATCTGCCTTTGCTATTGACCTCGCTACAAAAGAATGTTTCTCGTTCTTCCACGAGAACAAGTTGCCCCGCACAAACATATAGTATCCTGAGGTGGATCATCTGTCGTCTGCACAACTTCCCCAATCAGTGTCACAAAAACCCTCAATGTCTACATGTCCATTCTTCTGGAAAAACAACCCCTTCCCTGATGCTCTTTTCGGATATCTAAGAATATGATATAATGCATCCATATGACCTTTACTTGATCATGCATGTAGCGGCTCACCACACTCACGGCAAAGCAGATGTTGGGTCGAGTGCAACACGGATAGGTCAGACGGTCCACTAATCACTTGTACACCTCACAATCAATCGATTCTCCTGCCTTGCACTCAGATTGGTCTTCTAATCAATTTGAGAGGTTGTAAGTTTGCACCCAGCATGTTTGCTTCCGTGAAGAGATATTATACATACTTTCTCTGGGACAAGATCGTCCCCTCAAGTCCACGGTCACTTCAAACCCACGAAATTATCTGAGTCGTTTAAGATCATTCACCTCAAATTCATTGCCCAATCTTACCTTTAGTTTGGCAACCTCTGCCTCATCATCATAGGTGACAATTATGTCATCAACATACAAAATAAGTACACAACAAGTATGGTAGTTTAACATTCATGTTGTCAAAAAAATACAATATAGTCTGCATTTATCTGTTGATATCACATGCCCGCCATGGCCTTTCTAAACTATCAAACCAGACTCGAGAAGACTGTTTCAGGCTATATAGTGAGTTCTTGAGCCTACACCCACTCTTCGATTGTACCGAATCTTGGTGGTATCCGAATATATACCTCCTCTAGTAACTCACCGTGAATAAATACACTCTCACATCAAGTCAGTGTAGCCTCTACCCACCATTCACTGTCAGAAAAATCGGTATCCTCACTGTGCTCATCTTTGCTACCAGCGTAAGGATTTTATTACAGTTAATGTCATATGTCTGATTGCAACATTGCAACACCAATCATAGTTTGTACAGCTCCAACTTTCTTTATGGAGTTTATTTCACTATGAAGATCCACTTGCGCTCAACTATCTTTTTCTCTGCTGGTAGTGGCACTATTTCACATGTTCATTCTTTAGCAAGAGCCCTAAGATCTTCGTGCATAGCCACTTTTCACTTGAGTCCTCATTAACAATTTGATAACACTTGAGTATAGAGACAGTGTCCAAAGAAGCAATGCATGCCCCATGTAAAGGTGATATGTTAGAATATAAAACAAAATTAGCAATGTCATGTTGCCACCTTAAACTATCAGAAGAATATCCTACATTGTTGCGAGAGGTTCTCCTTAAAGTTGAGGGGTTAGAAGATGAAGGAGGAATCGTATCACCTGGGAGTTCTGAGTCAGAGGTGGATGGTGCAGGTGCTCAAGAGTTGGGGAATACCGGAACAAGAGACTAGCTGGCATAAGTGACACTGTCAGCATGACTCCCTCATTTTGCTTCTTTTTCCGTGTATACACCCTTAGTTCATCTTTAGCCTTGAATCTCACCACCTCTACATTTACTATCCTCATTTTTCGGTTCATCGACTAATGCATCCCACATCATAGGATAAAACTTTGCTCCCACGTGTACCACTCTCTCACCATTGATACTCACCCATCTTGCCTCATATCTCCAATATCTGATGAGACACAGAAGGGTGAGGTCACCTCCACAGTGCAATATAGTTCAAATTCTCTAAATGGCATATTCATGCTCACAAATGTTATCTTCTCTCTCGGGCTCCAACAGTCATACGCCTTCTAAGTAGAAGAATAAACTATGAACACGCATTTCATAGCTCTAGAATCCAACCTTCCCTATTGATGGTATGTTATCTTTCAAAAAACATACGCATCTAAACTTCAATGAGAAGATCTTGCTATTATCTCAACGTCTGACAATGAGACTTCAAATCCAACACCCTTCAGAACATCCTGTTGATCAATTAAGCAACCATCAAAATTGTTTAATCTCATAAGTGTTTTGAGACATTTATTATAATCGTCATGTTTCGAGCTACCTCTAAGTAGAGTTTATTTTTCTATTTTGCTACATTTCGTATTGGTCTGTATAGACATGTAGTTTGAGGTTTGATATGGTATCTCTTAGGATGACAAGTATTCATCAATTGTTAGTATACTCTTTCTTATTATCAGACCTCAATACTTTCACTACTGCACCAAATTGAGTCTAAATTGTCTTACGAAAGTTTTTAAGGCAAGCAACACAACACCCTTAATTTTCATCAAATATAACCAAGTAACACGAGAAAAGCAATAAAAAAATTACAAAATATCAATAACCATTCATAGAACTTGCAGAGCCAAACATCAGAATGCATCAAGTCAAAAATACTAAAACTATTCCGAGAGCTGATATAAGAGCTCCTAATAAGCCTGTCAAACCCACAAGCATTACAAACAAGCTTTTGTATATTTGTCTTTTTCATATAAAGAATGATACAACTGACTTAATAAATTAAAACAAGCGTGTTTCATATGTCTGTGATGTAGAAGCAACACATCCTCCACACTCTTCTCAAATTCCTCGACTCTACAACTCTCTACCATGGATGTCGAAGCTGAATTCATCCCCTTCTGGTTCCCCTCCCGGCCCAAGTACCAGAGTTCATTATGTCACATTCCAGTCTCAGGCGTCCGGCCCGTCCCTTCCTCTTGAAAAATCATTTTAAGAGCATCAAATGAAAAACACATTTTAGTTAGAGAATAATGGCACTAATGGATAAGATGTTCACTGGAAAAGAAGCATGAAAAGCATTGGATAAAGTCATATAATTAGTATCATCACAATACCCTTACCAACTAATGATTGTGTTGCACCATCAGCAGTTTGGATGTTCTCTGGTACTGCTAGGGGAGTGTAGGAAGTACTTTTCACATGTCGAGACGTGTCGGAATCTACTACCTATTCTGATGATCTTGTGGTGGAAATAGAGGCAAGAAAATGTGTTTCAAAAGTATATTTGTTAGAGTGAGTATAAGTGATAACGTTACCCTTCAATGACACTGGTTGGAAGCATCCTTAGTCCCATCTCCTGTTGCTTTTTGTTTTCTCTTCAACAACTCCAGACACTCATGATCCTCATTGGTAAAAATCACATGTCTCTCCCTCCTTTTCTACCATCAGACTTGCCTAGTAGCCCCCTTTTCCACCTTTATGACCACCAAAGCCAGGAGCACGTCCTCCACCCTGTCCACATTCACCTGTGTTTTTTCCCCTTAAGTTGCTTACAATAGGTCTTGCTCAAATGCCCGACTTCACTACAGTTGTAGCACTTGTGAGTCTCCCCTTGGACACCTATAATACAAATGGATCGCACACCCAAAATCCACTCGGCTCAGGGTGTAGCTTCACACAACTCTCCTCTTGTATCATTACAATAATATTCTCATCCACTGAAGGGATAGTCAGTTGAGCTAGAAGAATTGATCTCCTCTAATCAAAGATCAGATCCATATGAGCTAGAAACTACATAGTCCTCATATGTGTAAAGCAAATTGCCACGGCTCGACATCGGTGAGAAGTGATCAAGATCTACCACAGCAGCTCCAGATCTATGGCGTATTCTTGAATCGATCTTTCACCATGTACCACTGCTTCTATCTCACGTTAAATCTGTAACACCCTCGTATGTTTCTCCATCCCAGCATAAATCCTCTTCAGCTTTGCTCGGATGTCCCTCACCTTTCGAATGTCATCTACTGATGATGTAATTGGCGAAACCATCGATTTGAGTTGTTAGGTATAGATTAAAAAGTTTGTGGTCCTCCACTTATCTCCATCAGCATTGTCACTATTTAGTTCATCCCTGGTCAGATATCCCTCTAGTCTCTCCTCTATTAGAGCAGCATCGACCTAACGTGACGAACTCAGATACGTAGTCGATGCATCAAGCTTCAAATACATATGAGGGAGATCAAGCTTCACCTATGTCGAAGCATGTGTTAAGGAAGTGGCTCCCGTAGAGACGGTAGCTCCTTGTATGAGCCTAATCAAGACCTTAAGAACTTCGGGACATATCTTCCCCAAAAGCTTCAATTTTTTACATCTCGCACTATCTCCATATCCTGACATCCTCAATCTCAAGGATCCAAGCATATTCACAAAGATCATATCACAGATCCTTCACGTTTGTACGTCGCGATCTCATCATTGCCTTCCCAATTAACTCTAATCGTAATTGTATCGTCGCGATCCCGTCAACACATCCTTGGGTAGCTTGAATCGCGACTATATCGTGAAGCTACAAATCATGATCCCACCGTTAGCGTCCCAGTTAAATCTAGTTGTGTTCGCTTCGTTCAACTTCACGAGGACGGAAACGAAGAGGAAGGAAGAGAAAGTTTTGGGTCTTTGTATGCCCGATTCTGAGTGACGGTTAGGTTAGGGTTGTTAGGGCTCTAAAACCATAATGAAATAATTGCCCCAAAAAACTAATATGTACATTCATAACATGGGCTTAAATAGGGTACAAGATTTTACAAATAAACCCCTAGATTTCTTCAATACTCCCTTTTTTTCCAATAAGACCATAACTAACGTCCAATTCTCAACAATGCATGGTCGAATTATATTTAAAGAGACAAGACTTTGAAGAGAAACTAAAAAAGTTACAGCAAATGATCATTTAAATAGTTCTTTGACATAAGAAAAAATAAGAAAAACTAAAATATTGTTGCCAACATGATTGACTACAACAAATTTGTATATTAGTGGATATATACGTGTGTTATGCTAGATCATAGAATGATAGGCTCAAACTACGCACTATTTTCCTTTCCTGTGAGAACAAAATATATTCAGTGTATCATTTTATTAATAGATTATTGGATAATGTAACCACGATATGGGAGAAGATCAATGGTGCACAAAATCAAACAGGTAAGTTGACCAAGCTAGTGATTAGAGAGAAGTTGAGGCGATGTAATAATTTATATAATTTGATAGCTATCTTATCATTCAACTTAAAGCGTTTCATATCTTATAATTATAACCCAAAAAAATATAATGAAAATGGTTGATCCTCGATGTAGAAGTATTAATCTCCGAACAACATAGGATTCATGGGTTCAGTCATGTGGTAGTTTCTCTTTTACACTTATGCCTTCAATGTTAATGTAGACAGTAACAACCCCTATTTAATCCTCTTGGACCACCGGTCCAACCAAGCCCGGCCATATATTTCATTCCACACTTTTTCTATATATATAAACTCTCAAATCAGCACTTAAGGCAAGACTCGGGTGAGCAAGTGAGTGAGAAAGGATGAGTAATGATGAGATTGGATAACAAGGCTCAAGACAATGATTTACGTCAAATACTACGGCATGTTTCATACAGATATGAGCAAGCGGTGATCAGCAACCACGCCTACCTTTACAAGTTCAATGGTGAGAAAGCCAAGCAAGGGGAAAATATAAGTGTCAATGTCTACTTCTTATTCTCCTCCTTTTTACACCACCACTACCTTCATCTTTGTGTGCTTAAAAGGTAAACCTCAATCCTAGTTTCTCATATTGTTATTAACGCTTGATTAAATTGTATTGTTCTATAGAAATGAAATAGGGTAGTGTTAGGAGGCTCTAAATTGGAAATGAGATTACTCAAAACTAATTGAATCCTAACGTAGCATTATTTATGTGATTGATTTTCTCTTCAAAGTGATACTATCCAAGTGTTAAATTTGTGAGATAAATGTTGTGCATGTGTAGAAGCTCTAAAAAATTCTAAAATTTAATATATATATATATATATACACATAAGTATATACATATAAACTACAACATGATGGGTTAATTTATGAAACTTAATATTTAACTAAATAAAATATTCTAAAAATAATCCCTAACTATCTGTGTGTCTCAAGATATCAAGTTTCTCCAATTTAGTCTCTTGAATATACAAAATTAATCCGAAATGGCTCTCATATAAAAATTATGATAAAAATTTATCCCCATTGTAGTCTCTCAATTATATAAAATTGACCTCAACTAAGTACACAAATGATCAGTGTGGATCAATTTTGAAAGGTCAATGGACTAAATTAGAGAAATGTAGTACTCTAGGATTAAATTGACCACATTCGAACAATCAAGGGACTATTTTGAATTTTGACCCTTAACTAAAACATTAATTTAAAAGAAGGGATATTGAATTGCGTTGCTAATGAAGGTTTGACCAATTTGTAGTAATAATGTTTGTTTTAAGTTTATTATAAGAAAAATATTAACAAAGAAAACAATAATAATGCATGGCTAATGGGGTTAGTTATGAGGTAAAAATTAGGCCAACTATTATAATCATTTATTACAACAATATGCTTGATTAATTATTATGATTATATAAAGTTTAGCGTTTGATGTATTGAATGCATGCCTAATTCAGATCCATTTGAATATGGTGGTTTGTGAAACACCGCACATTGGAGCAAGAACTATCAACATCATGAACAAAATTTTAGATTATTTGTGATCTCTATTATTTGTTGTTTAAGATATAAACTTACCCTTGCTATATAGGGATGCATTTATTAATACTTATTCTTGTAAAGAGAGTTCATCTACTAATGTTATCTTCCATAAATTTAAGAACAGCTAAAAGCTAAGAACTATAACTAGCATCTAAAAGCAAATCATTTTGAAATTATCATGTCTTTTATAGGCATTCAACTACATGGGTAGAGAAAAAGCAATGAAACACGTTATAATATTCCCTAGAAACAGCACGACTAGAACAAATTGGGTTTCCCGTTGCCGAGAAACCCTAGAATAGCAAAATCTGACCTCGATTTATTTGGGCATTTTCAACTAATGCCTTTATGGACTTGATCGACTCCCGAATGGAGGTCGCCAGAAGTCCATATCTCTCTCGGCAGGCTCGTATTTCCTGCTCGCAGGCCATTCGAAGCTGCGCCATCTTCGAGCGCGTGGGCTCGTTCGATGCCATAGCCATCACCCACTGTTGCTTCAAAGCATAGCCGCACTCTCTTTTGCGGTGCCAGGGGGTGTCACCTGTAGGATGAAGATCGCCAGTAGTTGTACGGCAACGGAGGGGGAGAGCCGGTGGAATGGGGAAGAGTGGTTGAGAAGCTGGAGTACCTCGTTAAGGCTTTCAAAATCCCCTTCAGCCCGCTCTTTGGAAAGCTTCTGTCTCATAATTTGTGAGGAATGTTGCAGAGTTCAAATTTAGAGGCCTATATTTTTTAACCCTAAATTGGCCCTCCGCTAATTGGGTGTTAAATTTGTAAATATCAATATTTTGGGTGATCTGTATGTAATTATGTTTTTTTTTTTAATCATTATATCTGTTATTTTGCGCTCGGCCGAAGTTGGTCCGATACTCCGATGCCGTTCTTTTGAATAGAAAAAACGTGAGAACTTCCAAGTAAATTCTTGATATAAAATAGGTGTAAACTAGAATACATGAAAGAGTATTAAATTATTATTATTTTGATTGTTATTATTAAATAATTAAAATTAAAATATCACAGAATTTATAATTCTCAAAAAAGTTAAAAAGTTGCATTTAAAGTACGATCGAAAACGGGTGCAAACTCAAATTACCCTGTGTGACTCCTCGCCTTTGACTGCCTTCAATGTCATTTCCCCCGAAAGAGACCTCATTCATCTTATTTGTTTATTTGATGATTTGCTCTATTGTAATCTTAAGTGGATTTTAGTTTTGGGGTATTCATTAAAAAAAATATATTTCAGAATCAACTGGAGTTAGTCGGGTCGAACAGGGTTGCCCAAGTGGAACTGGAGATAGTGGTCGGGCTGAATAAAGCTTGAGGTCAGGTTGAATAGAGCTTGTGGTCGGGCTAACTGGAGTTGGCTAGGCTGGGTTAAATAGAATTTGTGGTCGGGTCGAATGGTGCTAGTTTGCCTGGCTACAAGTGTCATGTCGATTAAATTGAAGAGGGTCGAGTTCAATAGATTCTTAGGATAATCTCAACCTATTAAACTACAAAGGAAAATTTTTCCCATACAAATTAATTTAAAGAACATGAACAAATACATAAAGATAAAAAAATGAATACAATTTATATGTACCATCTTTATACTGTAAAGTTTTTACTACATCATTACCAATGACAATAATATTTTATTTTTCGATATAAGTTACGAGAGTATCATTCAATCACCAATCTCTGACTCTATTTTATAGTTTATTTTCTTAAATAATCATAGAACAAAAGAAATTATTTCAATAGTTATTGTAACAATAGGTAAAACTAATGCTAACTTATATATAACATAAAGTAATCTTATTTGTATGGATAAATTGCTCTACAAAGCATTCAAAAAGTTTTGTTGCACATTGATAATGTAATTTTTCAATTGATTCTCAATGAACACTAAATCTTTTGAAATAAAATGAATTTGATGAATTAATTTTTATCAAATAAATTAAATGAATTATTTGGATTCAAATATGCCACAAAATAGAAGTAATTATGCATTTGTCTCCATAATATGATTATTCAAGAATAACTCTTACAATTATATGTGTCAATTATTGTGCTTATTATAGTTCTAACTTGGAGATGAGGGAAAAATATTACATCAGAACTCCTAACGTAAAGCTACGTTCGGAGTCCACTGATATGCGGACACGTGGAGGTGACAGAAAAATAAAAATAAAAATCGTTTTAGCACAGGGGAATATTCCTCCCGTGTTATTCTGCATTATTCAGGTGTTATTGTGGTGGTATTCATGTGTTATTGTGTTATTATAACACCAAAAATATTCTCAGAACACAATAACACATGAATACCACCACAATAACACCTGAATAACGCATAATAACACAGGAGAAATATTATCCTGTGTTACCAGGTCGGATCACAGGAAAGCGCATGCGTTTTCTTGAAGCCACGTGTCCGCATATGAGTGGACTCCGAACGTAGCTCTACGTTAGGAATCCTGATGTAATATTTTTCCAAAGATGAGGTTGTATATGAGTCACTCATTTAATATTTCTAAACTTAATAATTATTTTCTCTTAATCGTATAATAAATAAAATCTATTAATAAATACTATACTCATTATTCCTCATATTTTGTAATCTCAATTTTTATAATGGAATGAAATGCATAACTTCGGTGATGTGTTAAAAAAAATTCTATAATATTTGTAATAATTCAATAGCAATTTGAAAAAACTATATTTCTTCAAATAAATGATAAAATAAAACCCATATGATTGAATTGATTTAATGATAAGCACGCCC
>NW_018251016.1:0-48832 GCF_001263595.1 Phalaenopsis equestris
GGAGGATATTAGCTCCTACTCCAGAGCTCCCACTTTCCTTCACTTAAAGGCTAACTCTCACTTTACATTTTAAACACTAAGACCGAATTTGGGATTTTAGTCTGTCACCCTAAAGGTTCTATAATTCTACACCCAACAAAGTATATTTCCCTATTTATTTGCATCTAATTCCATGAACGAAGTTCTCCTTCATAGAATCAAATGTGATCCTCACTCTATTGTAGAACTCATACTTCATTTCCTGGATCATATGTTTCATAACATATTTTAACAACTCAATTGGTCAGATAAAAAAGTAAATTAAGTTCAAAGTTGAAAAATCATCATAATTTACTTTATATTTCAATATTGGCACATCCATATTATCTCTTAATTTCACCACATCTCAAAGTAGGGAGAAAGATAAAGTAAACGACTCAAACTTCATTAGAAAGATAGAACAAAACACAAATTTCATATATAGAAGAAAGTTCATACAACACTAATAAACAAACAACACTTATCTGAAACTCTTTCTCAAAGCAAATCCCTTGTAGCCTTTCCTTAGAAATGCAGGAAGAAGATACCTCCCACTTTTCTTCTTCTCCAACACTCTTACAGAAAGTTTCACACTAAATCTCACCACACAAACTCTAAACTATTAAAGAAAAATCAAAATGGTTGTGAAATGAAAAATGGAAGAATATGTGATGTGTAGAAGGTTGAATAGAGGGGATGAAATGGCAGGAAGAGTCACTTTTCTGATCAATTTTGGCCCCAAATAAAGCCTAAAGTGGTTCTTCAATAGGTGCCTCAAAAAACTGCTCAAAATGTGTCCAGATTCGTCGAATCTTGTCAAATCTTCTAGAAATTGGGGCTCAACCAACATTGGCACCGTCGGCGCCCATTCTGGCACCATCAGTGCCAGTGTCCTGTAATTAAATTCGTCCTCTTTGTCAAACGGCACCGTCCGCGCTGAACAAATTTCAACTTCTTCATTTTTGCTCTAAATTTCACCATTTTTGCTTCCTTTTTATTTTAAGTCCTAAAATTTTGCAACCTGCAAGAAAACATAAAAATATCATCCATTAAATTGTAATATCCCCAAAAAATGAGTATAAAATATGGGTCTAAAAATACATATATTTTTGTTGTATCAAGCTACTAAAATAGTTAAAGCATCATTATCCAGAATACTAGCCACTCTTTTATGATTTACCCTTTCTGAGAGCCATTGAAAATTATTAGCGGTAATTTCTTTAATAAAGGCATGAGCTTTATCAAATGATTTTGACATTAACGACCCTCTAGCAGCAACATCAATTATAGATATAAAGGACCCTATTAACCCATTATGAAATGTTTGAATGATTAACCAGTCAGGTAAAATATGATGTGGATACTTTCTAAGTAGTTCCTTAAATCATTCTCAAGCCTCGTAAATTAACTCCCCTTCAAATTGTATGAAAGATGTAATATCATTTCTAAGCTTAGCAGTTTTTTGAGGAAAATATTTAACCAGGAATTTTTGTGTCATTTCTCCACAAGTTTTAATAGATTCAGGTGCTAATGAGTTTAACCACATCTTAGCTTTATCCCTTAAAGAAAAATGAAAAATTCTAAGTTTAATCGCATCATTTAATACACCATCATATTTGAATGTAGCACAAAATTCTAGAAAAGTCGCAAGATGTAAATTAAGATCCTCAATTGTTGTTCCCCCAAACTAATTGTTTTGCACCATTTGTATTATTGCAAGTTTAAGTTCAAATGTGTTAGCCGCTACAACAGGGATTTGAATATTTAATTGAACTTCATCTGTCATAGGGTTAACATAGTGATACATCTAAAATATATAGTATTTTCAGACACATTTTTATACCTATTTTTGAGATATTACACTTTAATGGAAAGTATTTGTCGCTTTAATGGAAGATATTTGTGAGTTTTTCTTTCAAGTATAAGTAAAAAAAGTGAAAAATGCTAAAAGGAGAGAGAAAGTATCAAATTTAGAGCAAAAATGCAAAAATGGTGCAAAAGTATTTTGGCGCCTAAGCGCCAGAACCGACGCTTACGCACTAGTGAAGCTGAGAAAGTCACGCCTAAGCGCCGAAACGAGAGGCCCTACGCTTAAGCACCAATGATAGTTACTTGATCCCGATAATATAAATGCGCAAAATATATAAAGTTGACTCCGCTTTACAAAGGTGCCAAAAACTTGATGTATTATTTTATGAATAAGAAATTTAAGCAATTTATGTTGGAATTCTACGCAAGTATATGTATCGTTATCAAGTAATACATGACTTTATGTTTAAGCTCTAAATATTGATCCCATGAGGAAGGTTTATATTTGAAGTGATAAATTAACAAAAAAATTCACAACAATAAAATAAAATTACTGTCACTAAATTTTGAATATTTGATGTACTATCAGAACTAAATTATTAACTACTAGCAAAGTTGAAATGCAAAGTTTAAAAAGTAACTACCAAACTATGTTTATGTGATGAAATTATCTAATATGAAAAAACAACTTTCTCACTACAATGAGTTTTTTGGTAAAATGAGATGAGATAAATGGTTTAAATATGTATTGTGTCAAATATGAGCAATTTTAATTCTCTACCCTGATTCAGTGTTATAGAGAATCATTGTCTAATCTCAGGTTTAGTCCATAAATCTGTGGTTAGGTTGGGAGGATACTGTCTTTCACTCCAGAACTCCCACTTCCCTTCCCTGAAGGCTAACACTCACTTTAGTTCTTAAACACTAAGACCAAATTGAGGATTTTAGTCTGTCACCCTAAAATCTCCAATTCTACGCCCAAAAATGTCTATTTCCCTATTTATTTGCACTTAATTCCACAAACAAAATAATCCTCCATGGAATTAAATGTGACTATCACTCTATTATAGAAATTGTACTCCATTTCTCGGATCATATGTTTCACAGCATATTTTAATATTTCAATTGGCCAGATCGAAAAGTAAATTAAGAATAAAGTTGAAAAACCATCACAATTTATTTTATATTTTAAAATTGGCACATCCAAATTATCTCTTCATTTCACCATATCTTAGAGTACAGAGAAAGATATAGGAAACTACTCAGCCTTCATGAGAAAGATACAACAAAACACAAATTTTATATATAAAAGAAAGTTTATACAACAATAATAAACAAAGAACACTTATCTGAAACTCTTTCTCAAAGCAAATCCCTTGTAGCCTCTCTTGGACTCTTTATTTCATTACAATACTCTTGATTCTCTCTTAGAATATGTAGGAAGAAGAAATCTCTCACTTCTCTCCCTCTCTAACAACTCTTAGAAAAGAATTCACACAAACTTACCACAAAAACTCAAAACTCTAAAGAAATAAATGACTAATGGACTTTTAGTGGTTGGGGGGAGTGGAAGAGAGAGTTTTATGATAAATTTTCACCTTAAATAGAGCCTAATGTTGGTTTTACAAAAGGTGCATCTAAAAACTCTTCAAAAAATGTCCAAATTTATTAAATATTCTAGAAACAGGTATTGCACTGACATTGGCGTCGTCAGCGCCCATTCAGCGTCGTCGGCGCCAGTAGAACATGGATTAATTCCATGCTCTCTATCAAATGGCGTCCTCAGTGTTGCTCTTGGTGCCATCGACACTGAGTATATTCTGGCCTCTGTTCTGTAGGTATGCACCATCGGCGTCCATCCTAGCGCCATCGGCGTCCATCCTAGCGCCGTCGACGCTGAGTATTTCTTTAAAAATGTCATTTTGACTCCAAATTTCATCATTTTTGCTTCCTTTTTGCTTCAAGCCCTAAAAATCAATAAACTGCAATAAAATATGAAAAATATCTTCCTTTAAAGCACAATATCACTAAAAATGAGTATAAAATATAGTTATAAATATGCATATATTTTTGGTGTATCATTACATGACGGGTTAATTCATTTTGACAAATTTTGAAGGGACATTTGAGGCACTTATTGGCGAAAATGGGTGGTTATAACTACCAATGAAGAAAATATAATTCAAGGACTTGTGAAAAGAGGCATCTCTTGGTAAATACATTGAATCAGGACACATTTTGAAGAGATACCAAGGCACGTATTGGAAAATTATGAAAGAAGGAAGTAGAGACTTTTAGATGAGTCCTGAAAAAGAGTCCTGAAGTGTTATAAAAAGTTTTTAATGAAGTTCATGGAGAAGCTTTTAAAGAAAATTTCAGGCACCACAAATTTATTTTTCCTTTTATTTTTCATTTTATTTTGAGAGTTAAGAGTGTTGTAATACAGAAGAGATTTAAAGGAACTTTAAGAGTTTTGTGGAGGATTTGAGATAAGTTTTTATCTTTATTTTAAACTACTTTTGGTATTAATCGAGACTTCTTGTTAGTTTGACAATGATTTCTACTTTTAAACTAAAGTATGGTTTTATTTTCTCCATGGATTCTGAGTAGTTTTCTTTATCTTTCCTCTTAAAACAATAAGTAATTAAAGTGTTGGATGGAAGTTGTGGAGAGTATTAATCTTTTTTGTTGGAAGAAGTTATGATGATTTAATTTCATGCACTTCATTTACTTCTTGATCTAACCTATATAGATGTTAAAATTTATTGTGAGAACATGTAAGAACTGGGCTAGTATTGTCTCAGTCAACAATTGGAAAGAATCACATGAGATTGTATGAATGAGAATGTAGTTCATATGATTGAGTGAAAATAAATAAGGAAATAATCTTTGAAGGGTGTAGAGTTAGAGGACTTGAAAGTGACAGGATAAAGCCCCAACTTGGTTTACTATTTTAGGTTTTGATACGAGATGTTAGCCCCTAGGTGGAGGGAACCGAGGAACTCTAGAGTGAGCTAGTATCTTCCATGCCTAACCAGTCTTCAGAACTATTCAAACTTTAAATTAGCCAATATTTTTTATAGCATCTCTATTAAGGGTAAAGAATATTATTGCTTCTATTTTGCACAATACAATTTGAATACTTCTAAAACAGAATTCCTATACTTGTTACTAATTTATGATAAGGAGAAAGATATTTCGTTTTCAGTACTTTTCTTTTACATAAACTAAGGTTATCTTTATTAAGTTTTTATGTCATTTTCAAACATTAAAAATATCAAGAAAAGTTTAAATTTTATTCCTATGATAAAAATTGTAATTTAAGTATTTGTCTTTTTAAAGTAATGGCAGAAATGACAGATCAAAATAATCAAAATGTTGAAATTCATCAAGAATTTGGACCATTAAGAGATTATGCGAACCCTACGATAGATGGACTTCATTGTAGTATTCAAAAACCTAATTTAGTGGCGAGTATTAAGCTTTATGTGATTTAGGTGTAAGAATTCATTGGAGTTTAAACCTGCTATTATCCAAATGATATCAAATAATCAGTTTG
The DNA here is from genome assembly GCF_001263595.1 of Phalaenopsis equestris. NCBI lineage: Eukaryota > Viridiplantae > Streptophyta > Magnoliopsida > Asparagales > Orchidaceae > Phalaenopsis > Phalaenopsis equestris. Next base: position 5,387 of record NW_018251016.1, read on the forward strand.
GGGGATCACCAACTGAAGATCCAAATTTACGTCTTGCCAATTTTCTAGAATTTTGCGTTGCATTTAAATACGATTGTGTATCAGATGATTCCATAAGACTTAGGTTATTTCCTTTCTCACTGAGGGATAAAGTTAAGATGTGGTTGTATTTTTTAGCACTTGGATCTTTCAGAACTTGGGGTGATTTAGCACAAAAATTCTTTGCTAAATATTTTTCACCATAAAAAATTGCAAAGCTTAGAAATGACATTACATCTTTTAATCAGTTTAAGGGAGAATATATTTATAAAGTATGGGAATGATTTAAAGGTCTCCTTAGAAAGTGTCCACACCATGTCATATCAGATTGGTTAGTAATTTAAACTTTTTATAATGGATTAGCTGGGTCTCTTAGATCTATTATCAATGTCGTTGCTGGTGGTTCATTGATGTCAAAACCATTTCATGATGCTTACGCTTTAATTGAAGAAATGGCTGCTAATAATTTTCAATGGCCTTTTGAGAGGGTAAATCCTAAGAAAGTAGCGGCCAATATTCATGAAAATCAAGTTCCTGCAATTTCAAGGAAGTTGAACCAATTTTGAATGAATTTTCTCAACCAATTTCCATTATTGAAGTGAATTTATTAGGCCAAATGGTAGATTCTCAAGCATCATTAGAAACTTTGAATGCCATAAATAACAAGCAGAATAACCTATATTCAAATTATTATAACCCAGGTTGGAAGAACCGTTCTAATTTTAATTAGAACAATACTTAAGGTGGTAATTACCAGCAATGGGGGAACAACCAAGTAAACCTATTGGGAAACTGGAACAACCAAGGGAATCATAATAATAGATCTACCTATCCTCCAGGTTTTAAAATTAATTCACAATTTAAGGAGAAGACGTAGTGTTACAAATGAGAAATCAATTACAAAGTCATGGAGCTACAATTAGAAATATTGAGAATCAACTTGGACATATCGCAAATTCATTAAGTAATAGATCCTAAGGAACACTTCCTAGTAATACTGAAATAAATCTGAAAGACCAAAATAAAGAGCAAGTAAAGGCCATTCAACTTAGAAGCGGAAGAGAGTTGGAAGGCAGGGTTCAAAAAGAAATTGAAGTATAGAGAGAAGAAATTAAAGAACTAAAAGAGGACGCTCTGAAAGATTCAGAAAGATCTATTTCTCCACTTAAAATTGATTTGGAAAGACCGCCACCTTCATTTCCTCAAAGGCTTTGTCAACAAAAGTTGGATAAGTAATTCTCAAAATTTCTAGAAATTTTTAAGAAGCTTACAATTAATATTCTATTTACTGAAGCCTAAGAACAAATGTCAAGCTATGAAAAATTTATAAAGGATATTCTCAATAGGGAAAGGAAGTTTGAAGATAATGAGACTGTTGCACTTAGTGAGGAGTGTTTGTATAATTCAGAAAAAGTTTCCTGAAAAGCTTAAAGATCCTGGTGGCTTTTGTATTCCATGTGCAATAGGAGATAGATTTTATGAGAAAGCTTTATGTGATTTAGGTGCAAGCATTAACCTTATGTCATTATCAATATTTAAAATATTGGGATTATGAGAAATAACCCCTACTACTGTAACTCTACAGTTAGCATATCATTTGATAACGTACCCTAAATGAGTTACAGAAGATGTCCTAGTGAAAGTGGATCAATTTATCTTTCTCGTTGATTTCATTGTATGATATAGAGGAAGATAAAGAGATACCAATCTTTTGAGGAGAGCTTTCCTACCCACAAGAAGAGTAATGATAGATGTATAAAAGGTGGCATTAACAATGTGCATCAATGATCAAATGGTTACTTTCAATATTTCAAGATTACTGAAATATCCTACAAAAGGTAGAGATGATGAATGTTATAGAATGGATGTTATAAGATATCTAAGTGAATTCCATTTCAAAACTAATTATGAAGAGAAATCTAATGTAAAAGATTTGAAACATGAGCAAGAAGAGGAGTTAGATCAATGTGAAGATCTTCATAAGGAAGATTCACACTATGTTCGAGAAAATTTTGAAATTTTGAATGTCATAAAAAAAGATAAATCATTTTGTCCATCAATAGAAAAAACTCCTGAACTTGAGTTGAATTTACTTCCTCAACATTTGAAGTATGCCTTTTTAGGTGATTCCTCTACTTTACCAGTTATAATTCCTCAAAGTTAACGATGGAAGAAGAAGAAAGATTGATGAAAATTTTTAAAAATTTTAAGAAAGCCTTTGGATGACAATAGCTGATATTAAAGGAATCAATCCTTCAATTTTTATGCAAAGAATTCATATGGAAGAGAACTGCAAACCCAAGGTTGATCCTCAAAGGAGATTGAATCCTATTATGAAAGAAGTTGTTAAGAAAGAAATTTTAAAGTGGTTAGATGCTGGAATTATCTACCCTATTTCAGATAGTGCACTGGTTAGTCCATTTCACTGTGTTCCTAAGAAAGGAGGAGTAACTGTGACTTTGAATGAACATAATGAATTAATACTTACTAGATAAGTCACAGGGTGGTGAATATGCATTGATTATAGAAAATTAAATATTGCCACTATGAAAGATCATTTTTCACTACCCTTTCTAGATCAAATGCTAGATAGACTAGCTGGGCATAAATACTTTTGTTTTTCGGGTGGATATGTTGGTTATCACCAAATATAAATAACTTATGAGGATCAAGAGAAAATAATGTTTACCAGTCCTTATGGTACATTTGCTTTTAGAAGAATGCCCTTTGGTTTATGCAATGCCCTTGCTACATTTCAAAGATGTATGATGTTAATTTTTTTTATTTAATTAAAAAAGGGATTGAAGTCTTTATGGATGATTTTTTAGTGTTTGGAACTTCATTTGACTCATATCTAGAATATTTATCTAAAGTTCTCAAACGCTGTGAAGAAACAAATTTAGTCTTTAATTTGGACAAATGTTAGTTTATGATAGCAGGAGGAATTGTATTAGGACATTAAATATTAGAAAATGGCATGGAAGTAGATCCCACTAAAATTCAAGTGATCGCTCATTTACCTTATCCAACCAATGTAAGGAAAATTGGGAGTTTTTTAGGACATGCTGGATTCTACAGGCGATATATTGAATTTTTTTCAAAAATTGCTAACCCTTTATGTCATTTACTGGAGAAAGATGCAATTTTTAAAATTGATGAAGAATGCCTAAAAGCTTTTGAGTTATTAAAGAAAAAATTAGTCACTGTACCAATTATAGCTTCACTAGATTGAGGGAAAACCTTTTGAATTGATGTGTAATGCTAATAATTATGCTATTGGAGCTGTTTTAGGCCAAAGATATGTTAAATTTTCAAAGTTATTTACTATGCTAGTAAAACTCTGAATGAAGCCCAATTTAATTATACAACAACTGAAAAAATGTTATTAACAATAGTATATGATACTTAATGAAAAAGAAGGATGAAAAACCTAGACTGATACGATGGATTCTTCTTTTACAAGAATTTGATCTTATAATAGTAGATCAAAAGGTGACTCAAAATCAAATTTTTGATCATTTGTCCAGACTTGAGTTAGAAAAACCACTTTGTTTTGAAAAAGAAATTAATGAATATTTTCCTGATTAAAAACTGTCCGGCATTAATGAGTGGCATGTTCTGTGGTATGTCAACATTGTGAACCTTCTTATTAGTGATACTATACCCTATGAAATGACATACCAACAAAAGATGAAATTTATATCTGAAGCTAAGACTTATTTTTGGGTTGGGTTATTTTTGGGATGACCCATTTTTATATAAACAAGGGAAGGATGTGATTATTTAAAGATGTGTGCCTTTAGAAGAAAGTTATGAAAATATCCAAAAATGTCATAATTCTAATTTTAGGGGACATTTTAGTGTTGATAAAACAATATACAAAATTTTTATACAAAATTTTACAATCTTTTTACAATCTGGATTTTATTGGCCTACTATCTTTAGAGATATTAATGTTTATATCAAAACTTGTGATAGATGTCAACGTGTAGGCAATGTTTCTAGAAGAAATGAGATGCGCCTCAACTATATGCTAGAAGTTGAAATATTTGATGTTTGGGGATTAGATTTCATGGGACCATTTATACCATCTTTCAAAAATTTATATATGCTGTTAGTAGTGGACTATGTATCCAAATGGATAGAAGTTGTTGCTTTAACTCGATGTAATGCTCTAAGTGTTACAAAGGTTTTAAAAATGAACATATTTTGTAGATTTGGGATACTCAGAGTTATCATAACTGAAGGGGGAAGTCATTTCAGAAATGTCATAATGGAGAAATTGTTAAAGAAATATCATATAAACCATAGGATTGATACTACTTATCATTCTCAGACAAGTAGTTTGATTGAATTATCCAATCATGAAATTAAAAAAATTATGACAAAATCCATAAATCCAACAAAAAATGGGTTGATCAATCAAACTTGACTATGCTTTGTGAGCTTATAGGACTGCATATAGAACTCCTATAGGAATGTCCCCATATAGGCTAATATTTGGGAAAGCTTGTCACTTACCAGTTGAACTTGAGCATAAAGAATATTGGATGATTAAAGAGTTTAATTATAATTTGAAAGATGTTGGTGAAAAAAGATTATTATAATTAAATGAGCTTGAAGAAATAAGGAATGAGTCTTATGAAAGTGCTAAGATTTACAAGGAAAAAATTAAGATGTGGTATGATCGAAGGATTCTTACTAAAAATTTTCAGTCAGGGCAACAAGTTTCGCTATATAATGCACGCTATATAATGCTTTCAGGTGAACTTAAGTCCAGGTGGATGGGTCCATTTGTTGTGATAAAAGTTTATCCATATGGAGTTGTGGATATTAAAGAATATTAAAGATCCTAAAACTGAGAAAAAATTAAAGTGAATGGTCATTGACTGAAACCCTATTCTATAGGAGATCAACTTAAATTGAATGATCGAATGATGTTGGGTCAACCAGAATAAGTATTGTTTACGTTGGTCTGATGACGTAAAACCAAGCGCTCAGTGGGAGGCAACCCATAGTTATCAGTGCGCTTTTGTTTTGAATGTTTTTTTGTGTGTGATTAAGAAAATTTGGGGTAGTATTTTTTAGACTATTTGTGTTAGTAATGATTTTAAGACTTTATTAAGTGACTTATACATGTTAGAATGCATATTTGGATGCTAAGTTGCTCGGTGCTAAAAAATGTGTCGGCGCTTAAGCGTCAATATTCGGCGCTTAAGCGCAAGCATGAAAAGCCATGTGTGAAAATGCAGTTTCTAGAAGTTTTAACCGCCATTTGGTTAACTTAAATGTGTCATGGCAGTTTTAGGACGTGCCTAGAAGTTATTGGAAGGATTTAGGCCTATAAATAGAAGGGTTTTGTGATGGAATTTCTCCCCAGAATCATTTGTAGCCCTAAAGTCTAAGAGAAAGAGAGATTTGGAGAAATTTCTTCATGGGGGATGGATTTGAAGAAGAAAGAAGAGGTCATGAGGGAGAAATTCATTAGTTAGAGTGCACAAGGATGTATAATGGTTTCTTAGCCGTTAATATTGAAGGAATAATGGAAAATTTCAACAAAATTGAGGCTGACGTGGCTTCAATTGAGGCAAAGGTAAATGAAGTTAATACTCATCTAGACCATATTGGATGACAATTAAAAATGCAATTTATCCATACTAGTTATATAGAGGAAGCAGATAAGGCGATGTATATTAAGCAAAAATGGATTGAAGAATGTTGTATCAGAGCTCATCACCACCATCCATTTTATCAACTATATATTTGATCCCGATATTCTTTTTTATATGTAGAATTTAAGAAGTTGACACCACTACTTGAAGATTTTAATCCCCGGTACTGACATCAAAAACTTGATCCCAAGCAAAGTAAGATTTCAACTATATTTTTAGGGATTCTACGCATGTATATGTATGATTACCAAATAATATAAAGCTTTCTGATTAAGCCCCAAATATCAATCCCATGGAGATCGAGGTTAATCACGGCGACTTTAGGTTATTAATCACGGCGACTTTCAAGAGAAATTCTAGTTTAGAATAACACGCCCTAGCTTCGAAGGTCGATGAAAGTTTGGTTTTGATGTTATCCTATAATTATCACTACAATACTACTTCTACTTCTAAATTAAAATACTTAGTGAAAATCAAAAAGTGGGTTTTTTAATATATTAAAAGTACTCTTCCTCATGTAATGAAAGTAGTGACATGCGTAAAAGTAAAACAAGTAGTGAGAGAGATTGTGACAAATAGGTGCACTTATATTCTTTAACCTTGCTAGAGATGTTATAAAGAACATTGGTTAATCTAAAGTTTGAATAGTTTTGAAGACTGGCTAGGTAGGGAAGATACTAGCTCTCACTCTAGAGTTCCCTCTTATCCCTCCACCTAGAGGCTAACATCTCGCATCAAAACCTAAAAAAATAGACCAAATTAGAGGCTTTATCCTGTCACCCTAAAGTCCTCTAATTCTACTCCCTTTAAATATTATTTCCTTATTTATTTGCACTTAACTATATGGACTACATTCTCATCCATACAATCTCATGTGATTCTACCACAGTTGATTGAGACAATACCATCCCGGATCTTACATGTTCTCACAACAGATTTTAACATGCAATTTGATCAAGTTTACATGTAAATAAATGAAGAAAAAAGTAAAATCATCACAATGTATTCTCACTTTACTTGATTCTATATCCTACACATGCATACTAATTCATTACAAGAGGGAAGAGTAAAGAAAACTACTCACTACACATGAAGAAACAACAAGAACTTTTCATTGAACAAGACTTTGAAAACATACATATCAAGTACTAAATTCAAATCAAAATACAATGAAAATACTTATCTTTGATAGAAATCAAACTCTCCTTGTATAGCAAAAGCAATCTCCTTACAATTCTCTCCAAGAACAAAGTGAAAAGAAAAGAAGAAATCTCTCACTCTCTCTCTTTCTCTCTCACCTTGCCGCCCCACTTGGGGCTCAAGCCCAAGCCTCCTTTTCTTCTTCTCCAAGTATTTTTCTCCTCTTTCAATTAATTCAAGAGTTTAAGAGTTGTTTTAAAAACTTTTCTAAGACCTTTTTTTTATAATTTCCCAAGAGATGTTTAAGTGTCTCTTTAAAACTGTCCAGATTCAATGAATCTTCCAAATGGTGCTTGAAGTGCCTCTTCAAAACTCCATATAACCACCCCAAATTCTTCTAGAAAGCCTCTTTTCTCATTTCCAATAAATTCCCCAAGAGATTCACGAAGCACCGCTTCAAAAATCGTTCAAATCTGACGTATATTTTAGAACATATGTTGAAAACTGTCACCGGCGCCTAAACACTGTTTTTTGGGGCATAAGTGCCCTCTCTGTCTGGTGGCACCTAAGCGCCATTTTGGGCACTTAAGTGCTGGGCACATGCACTTAAGTGTCCGATTTAGGTCCACTTGGCTCCGGTGTGGCCCGGTTCGACCCGATTTGCTTCGTTTTGGTCCATTTTAGTTCCTTTTACTCCAATCACTCCAAATTCTTCAATTTGATGTACCTACAACCAAAAATACAAGAAAAATTCCTTTAAATTGCAATATCATTATAAAATGAAGCATGAAAAATGGTACATTTTTAGGCGTATCAATATTCCAAATTCCTAAGGAGAAACTAATGAGAGACAGGGATTCATTCCAATAAATGAAGAATAGAATTAAGTTCTATGCTAAGATTTGCTTGTTAAGAGTTGTTTTATGTATTAGTGTTAAGCATTGTTTTCAGTGTTTATATGATTATGTGTTTTATTGTGTAATTTTGTTTATTGTTTGGATTTAGGAAAATTTTCTCATCCGAGACTCTTTGGAATGAGAATTATGTGTTGAATGTTGTTTGTAATAGTTCGTGAATGAATATAGGTGTTTTTTTGTAAAAATTTTGTGTTAGCTTAGCCTCAAATCAAATTAGTTCTATTGGAGAATTTTGAGAGAGAGGAGAGTTAAAGGAGAGGAAAATAGTCATTTAAGTGTTATAAGACCATTTTGGGGTGGTTTACTTAGGCTAATAGTGCATTTTTACTTAGTTTACTTAGGCTAATAGTGCATTTTACTAAAGTTCAAAAATATCAAAAATTGTGCACTGGCGCCTAAGCTCTACAACTACGCGCTTAAGTGCGAGGCAACTTCAGAGGCATGCGCCTAAGAGCCATATATTCGCGCTTAAGTGCCAATTCACGAAAACAGGTTTGCGAACGGTTAAAAGTGAAAATTAACCCCAAAAAATGCCATTTCCGCTCCTGCCTTCTTCTTTTTCCTTTCTAGCTCATGTTTTTGAGTTTAGGGCAAACCTTTTTGTGGAGATTTCTTGGTGGATTTGAGCCACATTTGCTAGATTTGGATTTCTTGAGGTATGATCTTCAGTTCTATGTGAAAATTTTGGATTTTCACCATGTGTTTTGAGCATATTGTGGAGGTCCTGAAGTTTACTGTTCATGGTGAAAAACTTGAGAAAAACTATAGAAATTACATAGAAAGTGTAGTTTAAGCTTATAAGAGTTAAGTTTAGTAGATTAAAATTGATATTTAAAATTATTGTGGAATTTTGTGAAATTTGTAGAATGGACCCCCGACTGAAGCGGGCGAATGAAGAGGAGTAAGGGAAAGGCCCACTTTGATTTGAGAAAGTTTGTTAGTTCAAAAGCTCGGGACAGATATAGTGATGCTCTACACACATGAAAATTGATTCCTGAGTGGTGTTTTAAAAATTCGGGTGGATCTGTGGAGGATTTGATCGTTCACCGACAATGGGAATGATTCTGTTGTTTTTCTGTTGTGGCGGGGGGGGGGGGGGGGGTGGGGTGGGGGGTGTGGTGTGTCCTGAGGCGGATGAGGATCGAGTCATGGTCAGAGGCCAATTGGTACCTTTTTCAATGGAGGTAATCAACATGTTCTACCAATTACCGCTTGATACTCTGTGTTTTTATTCAAATTATAGTCCTACTAAGACGAAACTTGACGAGATTATATCAGTTTTGACTGTTGGAAGGAGACTCTGAAAATTGCAAATGAGAATAGAGTCAACTTTTCCACTTCAAAGTTAAGTACACCATCGAAGGCATGGTACTACTTTATTTCAGCTCATCTGTTATCTATGAATCATCTTAGTGAAGTTATGAGGGAAAGAACAATGATGAATTATTTCATTCAGCAGTGCAAGTCTATCAACATTGGAGCTTTGATTTATCATACTATCACAGGTTCTGCCACTGCCGCTACTACCGCAGGTCTAGGATTTGCTTCCTTGATCTTTTCTTTGTGTGAGCAAGCTGGTGTAAGATATGATAGTTGGGAAGAAGTACTGCTGCCTCTAAAACCGATTAAAAGTGTGAATGTGAAATCATATTCTGAACACTCTATTTTTGGTTGGAGAGGAGGATTTTCGAGAAGTATGGAATGTCGACGTCTGCTGCATCTACCTCCGCTGCTTCTACATCAAAACCATCTACCTCAAGAGCATCTACTTCTAGAGGTAAGTCTACTTAAACTCAAGATCAATTATTGCAGCAGATGATGGATAATATTAATTTTACCACATATAAGGTCCAAAATCTAGAGCATTTTGTAGATCATATTGATGGATATGTCAGAAGACATAGTGATTATGAAGAGAAATTTCACTCATCTTTGGAAAGCCACAGTATGGGTAACCAAGGAGTGGAATTCCCTTCATATCCAAAATATCTGGATTATGAGCCTACAACTTTTTGGGATAACAGTGACACTAATGATGATGATGAGGAGAAGGACTAAGGTTGTTTTATGTTTGTAATATGTGATGTACATTGTGGTGTGAACTTGTTACATTTGATTTTGTGTGCTTGTTGGACTATTGGATGTGTTAGAATTTTTGTTTAATTTTTATTGTAATGTTTGTGTTTTGTTAGTATTGTGTTTTAAATTCTAAGGTAGTAATTGTTGTTGTGTGTTGTGTAATGTGTTTTAGTTAGCTAGGAATGAACTTATTTCTATGTCTTATGAAAGTTGAAAATCTTGCTAGCTTTAGTTTTAAACTTAATTTCAGAAATTTGATACCCTGTATTTTTTTTATCTTGTTAATATGTTTGTTTGCTTTATGTATGTACCCACTACCTAGAACTCTAATTAATCTCTATCTGTTAAAAAGAAAGAGATTTGATCAAAAATTCATTTTACTCCTGTTTTTAGTTTTGTACTTGTATAATTAGGGTATAAAAAAACCTATAAGCATGTTATTTCAATTTTTATTCCTGCTTATATATATCTGCTGCTAAACTGTTTAATCTTGTTTAAAATTTAAGTTTGAGGGGGAATAAAAAATATTTTCAAAACATAAATTTTATTTGTTCTCAAATGAGCTACAAGTGAATTTGATTTGAAAAGAAAAATAATCATTTATATGAAGTTATATTAGGGAATTAAAATTTTTATTTATAGAAATGAGTAAGAAAATTTAGTTAAAATTTTATAAGTGACGTAGAAACATTTATAGTTAAAAGTTCTTAAATGTTGAAATGATAAATATTGTGTAACTATCTTTAGTAGAAGATATTGTATTTTTGAAAAACGTGGCTGGATTAGACTTTTATTTTTTATACTTAAATTTCTTTTATTAAAATTAATTTTCAAAACTATTATTATGTTGTTAAGTAAAAGAAAATTATCAACTCTTTGCTTTGAGAAAGGAAGAGTGGAATTCGAAACTTTTAATAGTCTATCGAGATACAGTAATCCTTGCCTGAAAATGAAAAAGAAAAGAAAAAAAAGAAAAAGAAAAAAAATAGAAAAGGAAAAAAGAAAAGAAAAGAAAAAAAAAGTTGAAAAAGGGAGGAGAAGCTTGAGTATTAGAGTTCAATCAAAAATTAGTTCCACATCTGATCTTTTTAAAGTATATGGCTTGAGAAACTCTTAAGCTTAAGGATATAATATAGTAAGTAAAATTATACTTAATAAATATTTTTAAGTGAAGGAAATAAAATTCCTAAGTTTTATATTTGAAAAATCTACAAATATTTCTAAATTAGATAGGAACTCATTTTGCCATAATTCTTCACTTTAAAGGTTTCTAAACTTTAAGGGTCCGTTTGGGCTGCTTTTTGGCGGCTTCGCGGCCCCAATCGCGAAAAATACACGTTTGACTTGCAGCGTCGCGGGTGAAAGTGGGAGAAAATACTTTTGCCCCCGCCCGCATGAGTTCTTCTTCCTCGAGCCTTTCTTCTTCCCGCCGAGCCCCGCCAAAAACTGAGCCTTTCTTCTTCCCGTCGAGCCCCACCAAAAACCCTCGTTCCTTTCTTCTTCCTGCGTCAGCTCTTCTTCCTCGACTCCTTTCTTCTTCCTGCTTCTTCCTGCCGAGCCCCACCAAAAACCCTCATTCCTTTCTTCTTCGCGTGTGAGCTCTTCTTCCTCGATCCCTTTCTTCTTCCCGCCGAGCCCCACCAAAAATGCCCTCGCTGTCCCGTCGCTGTCTCACTTGTTTGCCCTTCCTGCGTCGCTCCTCAGGTCGTCGCTCCTACGCCCATTGCTCCTCGGCCGAAAGCCAGGCGAGAACCTCAAGACCCACAGCCGCAGCGGAGGAGAGCCAGCCAGGCTAGCAGGTATCCTAGCAGGTATCAATTTCTTTGGCTGTTGAAATGCTATTCTCATTTTAAGGCTCTGTTTTGCTGTCTCACTCGTTTGCCCATTCCTCCGTCGCTCCTTGTTTCGTTGTCGCGAGTGTTTGATTCTTGGCAAAATCACATAGTTGGCCATTTTATTAGTTTATGAATTTTTGGCAGCTGTTTATTTTTATATTTAATGTTTCTGGCATTTTATCAGTTTATGTGGCTGGAGAATCACTTGCTATTGTTTATTCATCAACCCTTCATCAACCCAGCCCTTTATACCCAGCCTTTTATTCTATTAATTTTGATATTTATATGGGAATTTGAGAAGGGAAGCAGTTTTCGTTGCTTTATACCTTCGGGTCATATATTATTAAACATAGAGCTTGAGATCTTTTTCTTTCTCTCCATTTTCTGCTCGTTTTTGGAGAGAAGCAAAATTTTTCACATTGAAACATATTTTTCTTCTTATTCATTTAAAACGAAATGTAGTGTAGAAGATTAGTCAAATGAAGTAGATGAATTTTGTTTGGCATAGTGAAGTTTACATGAAGTGTTGTTGTGAGGAGAAAAGGTTGAGTTCTTATATAAATGTTATTGTGTCAATTCTCATGAGCCAGGTATAAAATGAATCTCATGGTTTGAAATAATATTTGGTTCCATAAACGCCGCCATATTAAAAAGAAATATTTACATACATAGCCCTCAAATTTTTTCCTGCTTTCTAAAATTCAGTGGGGAGATTGAATGTTTAACAATGATATATGTGTAAGCCCTTTATTCTGTTAATTTTGATATTTGTCATTGGTTGGGACATGTTCGCATATGATATTTTCAGGGAATTCCTAATTATAGCTTTATAGTAGAAATATTTATATTCATACCATTCAATTATTTTGTAATTATATATGTAAATTGAAGTGTTAAATACGAATATTTATAAGAATTGAATGGTATGTATGTAAATTTTCCAATGTTTTTAGTGTTAAATTGTCTAATTGCTTATTTTTGCCCATTTCCTTCAAATCTTTAATATGATTGCCCATTATCCCAATAAAAATTACATGCATATCATTGAAGAAATTCTTCAAACCAGGTTTTTGTCTTCATTATAATATTATCCCAATTTGATGCATTTGTTGGTGTTCATGGAGCACTAGTTTGAGTTAAAATGGACCTCATCCTCATCATGCTGTAATGAATAATGAAGGTCATTATTAATGGATTTGAACTCCTTCTAATGTAGTTGTGGAAAAGAAGAATATAATAAAGGAGCATATCGTTATCGCGAGTGTTTTGCTTTTGCCTTCACGAACTTTTTTGTTTTTATTTGGAGAATTTTATTGTCACGTTTTATTTTATATAAAGCTCATAAAATGAGAAAAATACCACCACCAACCAAAGAAAATCCTAAAAAAACCAAAAACTTGTACTACTTGATTCTTCCTCACCATGAACTGAATTTCTTTTATCACCACCGTAGTTGTCATGCTTAACCATGCCAAAAAATTCAACATTATAAAGGTTATATGGGATGACTTTAACATATGTTTCATTTTTGTTATGGCTGGCTAGGAGGGCAGCGCACATGACAGTCGAGTTTTTAAATCTGCGACATGGGATCCCAATAGCAACTTTCCACATCCACCTGCAGGTACGCTCGGGATCGAACTCATTCGAATTGTTCAAATTATTAGGCAATTATTACTTGGGATCCCAAAAAAACTTGAATTTTCATACTAATTGTTCCATTTATTAGGCAAGTATTACTTGGTTGATGCTGGTTACCCATTACAACGAGGGTATTTAAAGTCATTTCCTGATACGAGATATCACATACCAGAAGAAAGGAATTGTTTAATAAATGACATTCATCGCTACGTGGTGTAATTGAGAGGACTTTTGGTGTCTGGAAAAAGAAATGAGTGATACTGCGTGATATGCCTCCTTAAAATTTTTCGAAGCAGGTACAAATTGTCTTTGCTACAATGACTCTTCATAATTACATAAGAAGACATCATTCCCGTAGCAATATCAACTTCCATTTTGTGGAAGAGGATGAAGAAAATGTGCTTTCGGAAGCATTTGAATACCGGCTAGGTCAGTCTTTCACAGATGAAGAGACCGAGGCTTCCATTGCCTTCACTATAGATGGGGAAGGTGCAAGCGAGATGATAGAGCTGAGGGAACGAATTACTGATGAGATAGTATGCCTATGAATGAAGAATTTGAGAATTTATTAGTTGAATATTATTAAAACTGATTATTATTCAACTTCATATTTATTTATTCCGCTGATTATTAGAGGTTATATATTATTAGTTGTTTTTTTATCCAAAATGGATTTGTAGGCATTTTTCTACAAGTGATATTGTGGGAATGTATGGGTAATTACTCATATTATGATGCTTGTTATGCAGGCATTCGACTTAAATTGCTTGGTCTAGTGTAGATCAATTTGCAGGACAATTTGATCCAACTTCAGCATTAAACTTGATGTAATTCATCTTCCTGCAGGTGCTTAAGTCAGATTCTTAATTACCATTTGCCATCTGTTTTGCTTTAAGTGGAGCGGGAAGATGGGATTTTTGAAGGTCTTCGTACTCTGTGATATCTGATTTGCTTTCCCAGCTATCTCTAATTGTTGTTGCACTTTTTCATGTCTTTTTGTCGCCAACAGGGCCTTGGGTGTCCAAAACGCTGATGATATAATTAATTGTTATTCATTCTTCAACAGTTCTCTTTTTGTTTAGTTTTTTATTTTCACTCAATAACTGCTCTTGGGACGTGATGGTAGAAGCTTTATTTACTTATGGGTTTGTAGCATTATTGACTTGCTTTACCCCATTATTCAACTTGAGAAGCTTTCACATGAACTGTACTTTATGTATTATTTGGTCCTCCTGGGAAATTGACGATGGTTAGAACTTCGTTTTGCATTTCTATATAATCTTCCAATATCAGTAATTCAGAGAGAGTATTTCTTTCTTTTATTTACTTTATACTTTCTTCTGTCCTGAATTTTGAAAGCATCAAAAGCTTTACTCAGCAACAAATCTGTATAACCTTATTTCTACACTTATTTCAAGCTTCAAAGGGAATCTGTACAATAGTGTACTAGATTGTGTTAAGAATTTACAACGTAATGTTGTTTGTATGACGATTATTATTTCCCACGAGTTATGATTTGAGAAGATGCTAATGAAGTAATTGAAACTTTATATATATATATATATATATATATAGGTTTTGTTACTTCATACAGGTAAGCAACAGATATGAAGCTTTGCTTTTTCCTTGTATGTTCTTCTCTTTCTTCTCCGATTTCCTCTTCTCTGTATCTCTTGGGAGTCACCTTTTTGTTCATCTTAATGCATTCTTCGAGTCTGCCATCGTCTTCTCCGGCAAAGCTCAGCTGAACCAGCTTCCATGTCGCAGCCATGTCTATCTCGGTTAGACTGTTTACCATTGCAGCTGTATGGTTTGAAGAGAGAGGGAGAGAGAGAGAGAGAGAGAGAGTTGGATGCTTATGATTTGAGTTGTATGCATGTAAATTTGAATTTAGGTGTTGGATATGTAAATACATAGGAATTTTGTGGTATGTATGTAAATGCACCATAGAAGCACAAATGTATTGGATGGATGTTTTTTTCAAGGGAACAATCCGCATAATATGTGTTAAGAAATCACGATTGTATGATATAAACAAAATAATTTACAACTCTTTCAAGTTATTTTGGCGCCCAATTTTTTACTACTGCAACTTACAAGTTGTATAATGTTTGGCATCAAAGAACATAAATTGAAGAAAGTTTGATGTCAATCATTAACGACGATGTTCTTTGATCCTTGGTTTACAGATCTTTCTGTTTTGATTTGAGTTTGCTTATGTGTACATAAAATCCTTATAGATATTATAATTTTCTTATTTTACTTGTAATTTTATTAATTTCATTTCTTTTTCTTTAGTACTTTTCGGGGCCTACTGTTAAGTGAGGGTATATGAACTTTCTGTTTTGTTTAGAAATGAATTTCTGCTTCAGAAGTTTCAAAATATAGCTGTTACAGTCTTCTTTTAAACAGTTTTAACAAACAGGGGCACCACGGTCATTTCTCCTGAAACAGCTGCTCCGCAGTTATTTTCACACAGCTGCACCAAACAGGCAGTCAGCTTCCCCGCAGCTGCTTCCCCGCAGCAGCTTCATGGGGCAGCGCAGCTGCAGCTGTGCCAAATAGAGTCTAAGTTGGTCTAATTCACTAGAATTTTTTCTAAATTAGACTACAATATTTCTAAAAAAAAATTTTAGAAACTTCTAAACAAACTCATATACATAACCATACTTATTTGGTTTTTAAAGATTAAAAGGTCACTTTATAACAAGTAACATTTTAAGTTTAGGGGATTTTGATTCATCTAAAATATATAATGTTCTTAGACACATTTCTATACCTATTTTTGAGCTATTGCACTTTAATGGAAGGTATTTGTGTGTTTTTTTTTAGGTATAAGTAAAAAGGTGACAAATGCTAAAAGGAGTGAAAAAAGATCAAATTTGGGGCAAAAATGTAATAATGGTGCAAAAGTATTTTGGCGTCTAAGTGCCAGAATTAGCACTTAAGCATCAGAGAAACAAAGAAGGTCACGTCTAAGCGCCAGAGGCCCCTCGCTTAAGTGTCAGTGACAGTTACTTGGGTTAATTCATTTTGATGAATTTTGAAGGGACATTTAAGGCTCCTATTTGCTAAAATGGGTGGTTCTAACCATCAAAGACAAAAATATAATTAAAGGACTTGTGAAAGGAGGCATCCCTTGGTAATACATCGAATCAGGACACATTTTGAAGAGATACCAAGGCACCTCTTGAAAAATTATAAAAGAAGGAAGTTGAGACTTTTAGAGGAGTCCTGAAAAAGAATCCTGAAGTGTTCTTAAAAGTTATTGAAGAAGTTCGTGGAGAAGTGTTGACCACACTTTTGGTTGAGGTTTAGTTTTCCCTCTTCAGTAGCCTAGTATCTAGCCATAGGACTTTCTTATTGACCATTCCTATAAAACTAGAAAGGAACCCTCATCATTAGAAATTCCAAACTCCTCTTTGCTTGACTTGAAGTTCCACATATTGGTCCTAACCTCTAGCACTTAGTAATAGGGTCAGTATCAGGGATCTCAAGGATAGTCCCTATAGGAATGTTTGTCCTTAGGGTTGACTCTGGTGTTGGTCTGGAGCTAGTTCACTCACCTGCACTCACTCTCACCCACAATCACTCACAACCCAACAAAACCCAAAATGGTTAGACTTTCATCCCTTGATCATTTCGGAGACTCATGTAGATGGTCCCCTAAACCCACTAACCCTAAGCTAGGGTTTAGCTAAGACCAGTACATAGAAGACCCAAATGGGGATTCCATTGGTCCATAGTTCACGTATGGTGGTTGGCATCCCAATTCTACCAAAAATACCCAACTTGTCCTTTTGCCCCTAAATCTTCCCAAATTACCTAAATGCCCTTGAACCTTAAATTTGGTCAAAATTCCTAAATTCACTCAAAATACCCAAATTTGTTCAAAAATCATTTCAAACCATTGCAAAATACTCAAATTGCCCAAAATCACCGAAAAAATTCCAAAATTACTAAAATACCCCCAAAATTTCTAAAATTACAAAAATACCCTTGGCACCCCAAACTTTCCCAAAACCTCCAAAATCACTTCAAATGTCTCCAAAATCATATTGAACCCTTCAATTAAACCCAATTTGGCCAATTTGACCATTTTGACCAATACCCCCAAATTGTCTTTAAAGGATCAATTTTCTTAAATTCACCTCAAATGTCCATCAATTTGGGCCCAATTTCCCTCAATTTCAAATCTAAACTAAAATTCACCTTGAATATGACCAATCTAAACCAAATCCAAGCCTAATTGGCTCATGCTTTGAGCTCAATCTTGATCTAAGTCAAACCCCAATTTTGGCCCTATGACTTAATCCCACAAAATTGAACCCCATAGCCTACTTAATTTGCCCCAATTTGGATCCTAAATTCTTCATAACACTCCTAAACACCAAACCTAACCTTCAATTGGCTTTGGTGAAGCCTCAATTTCACTTAATTTTAACCCAAGACCAAAAATCCCCAAACTTGCCCCAAATTGGCTGTCTCCAAATTCCGAAAAATTGAATGCCTTAACCCCAAAATTAGCACCCAATTTATGTTGAAAACTCTTCATGACATTCCTATAGACCATTTTCAACCATCAATTTAGACTTAGCCCAATCTAGATCCAAGTCTAGACTAACAAGCCCAAATTGACCAAAATCCCAAAACCCTTCAAATTGAGCTTCCAATTGGACTCAAAATCATTTCAGTACTTCACCAAAAATCTTCATTACAGGCATCCATACACTGTTGATCAATCATTTGGGCACAAAGTCATGGCTAGTCTAACCCAAACCCAACTCTTAGTCATTTGGACCCAAATTGGACCCATGCACCAAAATTCACTTAGTCATCTCAAAGCCACCAAATTGATGACTCCATAGCCACTAGCACACTCTATTGACCAAGCTAAACCCCCTTAGACCAGCCATGATGAGCTATGGACCATTGGATCCCTAAATTAAGGGATTTATGCCCATTTATGGGCCTTAACCAAAAATCTCCCCCATCATCATTTCCTATTGAGGGTTAACCATAATTAACCCTCCCATTGGCTCACCTGACCTCTTGGCCACCTCCCCTGGCCCTGTCAACCGGCCTGGTGGCCAGAAAACACCAAAATTGAGAGCCCCAAGCCAAAATTCAAACCAAAAATCACCCATCTGAGCTGGCCAATTTCAATTGGCTTTAGCACTTCAAAACCCTCCACTTAAGCACCATTTTGCACCCCTCAATTGGCCATGACAGCCACCCTACGCCGTTTTATTTAATCCTCACCTCCATGGCCAAAAAAAAAAGGAGAGCTAAAATTTGCTTAAGGAAACTCTGTCAAATTGCTCTTAGAGACTCCGAAAGACCTCCTCAGTTCAAGCCCACCATTTTCCCCCACTTATCCCCACTGTGGAAGCTCATATCCCCACTGTGGAAGACTTATCCCCACTGTGGAAGCTCAAATTTGAGTTTAAATTTCTGAAAAAACTAGGACAGAGCTCCCCACAGCTCCAGAGCTCACCAAACTTCAATTACTTGTGCACACACCATCCTCACAGTGAGAGAAATTGATTCCCCATAAAAGCCCCCTCTAAAATAGCCTCTAACCTAGCTCTACACTAACACTTGAAAATCACCTTGATTTAATTCATACCTAGACCATTCACCAAGGCTTGGAACTTCATTCGTAGGTTTGTTGGGACCAAACAAAGCTACCACAACCATCTGATTGAGGCCTCCCTTCTCAGATAAAAATATTGAACCTTAACCCTAATTCGAGCTTATTTTTGCTCTCCGTACGTTTTTACTGTATTTCATACCATATAATCTGCATAGATGTACTCGTCTCGAGTAGATGAAGGTTTAGAAACAAACCCCATATAATTTGGTTTAGTCTAGGCCAAGATCTTAAGGTTTTACTGTGAACGGCTCACAGGTTAGGTCACTCGGGGACGATAACATAGAGTCGTCCTATCACACGTGTATTCAACAGACGGAGGAGATCAAGCCGGACAAATCTGTGGTGCATAAAGTGCGGTCCGTGTGGAGGCTACGTGGCTAGCAGCGTCAAATGGCTAAGCAACGCATGAAGCCTTCGGAGCGGTCGAGGATGAGTTGGCGCCACATGGATATGTAGAAAACTATGGGATTTTTGAATTATTATAAATGCCTAAACTTCAAAAATCCATATCTTTCTCTAGAAAAATCATAAAAAAAAAAGAAAAATACTCTTTTGCTCATTGAACAGAGGAGAATAATGCGGACTAAAAATAAAAATTATTTTTAAATATATTATTTTTAATGAATTAAATAGTCTCTGTGATATTTTATTTCTCCATGGTTTAAAATATTTCACCATAGCTTGAAGTTTTGAGGGTTTATTCCCCATCACAGATGGGATGTTCTCTAATTTTTCCAAGGTCAGAGAGGATCTCTATGCTTCTAATCCTAATTTTGAAGCTAAAGTGACCATTTTGGCTTATTTGAATTATATAAATCAAAATATCACTTGAAAAATTATGAGAACAATTTCAATAGGTTTCCTATGGTCAGAGGAGTATAGGGAAAATATTGTGATGCTTTGAATCATTTTATGAATTTGTATGCTAATTAAAATTGTTTAATTTTTGTAAATTAAATACAACTCAACACTGTTCATAAAAATTATATCTACCCACTGTAAAAATTTAAAAATTATTTGGCTTAGTTTAAGCTCTAAAATGGATTTTTAAGGAAACCTAGCTTTTTGTATAAAAATAATTATATTAAATTAAATATGCTTAGAAAAATTATGAAAATTTTTTTTTCTAAGTTCCCTGTGATCAAGGACATTTTATAAAAATAAAACCCATTTTTGTGAAAATATTTCATTTTTAAAATATACTTTGAATTAAAAATAATTAAAATAATCAAAATTTTCAAAAATACAAAAAATGGTTCAAGATGAGTGCGAATGTCCCCTGATCACTTAGAATTCATTACGAAATTTTTCCTAATTTTTGTAAGTTAAAAAAAAAATTAAATGCTTAAAATGAATTTTTCATATTTTCTCACTAAAATAATTATAATAAATTAAAAAACACAAAAATATAAGATTGAATTCTCTTGATTTTCTGAATTCAGATAAGTATATTAAAAATATAAAGATGATTTTTGCAGATAAAAATATTTTTTTTTATTCAATTTGATCATTGAAATTGATTAAAAATTAAATAATAAAAATAGAAATTTGTTCCAAAAAATCATGAAATCTTACCCAAGTGTTTCTCTGACCTTATGGAAACTCTAATAATTTTTCCATAAATATAAATTTTATTTTGGATAATTAAATAAATTATCCTTTGAAAATCCTATCTTCTAAATTTAAAAATAATTATCTAAATTAAATCAAAATTTTGAGAGGTCCACATGTCCTCCTCTAACATTTTAATTACCTCATGGATAGAATACTCTAAACCGTCAAAATCTTTTGAGTTGTGTTTAAAGAGTTATGAGGTGAAGTGTCCAAGGGCAAAGTGGTAATTTTAAGACTTTGGCGCCTTAATAAAAAATTTAGGATTATCAAAGGGAAAATAGGTAATTTTGATCATAAAAAACATGTTTGGATGATTGAAAAACAATGGGGCTAAAAGGAAGAAACTCATTCACCACCCTTGCACAACATCAACTAAAAGCATAATTCTCCTAATCTTCATGACTTGGAAGCATAATTAGCATAATTCTCCTAATCTTCATGACTTGGAAGTCAATTAAAGATTAAATGGTTCTTAAGTGATGGGATTAAGCCAAAAAGCTGATAATTTACTTTCCGCAAGCCCAAAGTTGAGGAAGATGCGATCATTTAATAAGAATATATGGCACTCAAATCAAAACTTTGAAAGTCACCATCTCACTCATTATGATTGTTAATGGTTTGGTACTGACATAGGTTCAATGTTAAAACCCAATTTGATTGGAGTTAGAAAATGATATGATTGGTGATTAACATCTTTAAGCACCACATGCCTGACTTTAAGCTTGGGCACCATAATCTTAAATGACTCAAACACGCCTTAAGGGCACCCACTCAATTAACTTGTAAATGAAACATCAAATGACTAATCGAGTATCCTATCCTTGGGGTAATTAAATTGTCAAGCTTCAATGAGCAAAGGGGTAACCACACTTTAGCCTCAGACGATTATTGGAACATTATGATAAGATCAAAATGAACTCGGGATATTTCAAGAGACATTCAAAATGATCTAGGGCCACACCTTGAACATTTTGAAATCTATTGGATATTCTCAAGGGCAAATTGAACTTATCATATTTTGTTCTAAAATCATCCACTAGGATCTTCCGAGATTTAACAAAATCATAACTTGGGGTTTGCTAGCTAAACATTCATATACTCTTACAACTTAAACCTTCTTGCAATACTTGCAAGTACTAACCTTTCAGGTGGTGGAACGAGAAGACTCACCAGCTACGCTTTTATAGTTTACAGTACCGTCTTTTCGTGTACTTTCCACACTGTATTTCTATGTTTAAAAAACTTGCATGTTAAACAACAATTTCACCCTGCATGAAAACCAAAACTACTAGGATAGCCACAAAACTAAAAACAAAACTAAAATAAACCAAGATAAAAATCACCTCCACAACATTCAAAATATAAGACAACTCAAAATTTAATCACAAACATCAAAAACAACAATTACAACTAAATTAATAAGTCTCTATCGGATGATCGGGAACCCCTTGAAGGAGGTAACCTACAATTACTAATGAGGTTTCACATGGTCTAAATGAAAGTACGGAATTCATTAAGTTGAGTTTAGTAATTTCATTTAGACTAAGTGAATCCAATAGAAAATAGTGGTGCTGAAATGAGGGAACTGTAGGATCCTAACCGGTGTCATTCTAATCAACTTTAATATGCCCCATAACATTTGAAGAACTATAATCATAGGGACATTTAATTTGATATCATAACTTGACACATTAGAAAACTTAAACTCGTCACGACGAGGAGCTTGGAGCTAGCATCATGGGCAGCACAGCCATCTTTAACAGTAAGAGGATCTACAACAGCATATCTTTCCTTAGAATTAAACAACAAGCCATAAGATTTCAAGATTGTTTGCTTATGCAACATAAATCCTCACCTTATCTTAATGCCTTTGTATAGCTCTTCTACATAATATAAGCCCTAACTCATCTTAGAATTCTGAGTTTGTCGTTCGTTATGACCTAAATTCTCATATCTTCCACCGATTTTTTCACATGAATGTAAGCCCTACAAAAATAAAATTGGGATGATGAAACACTCGAATAATTTCTCCTCAAAATTGAAGCCAAACAATAGGATAGAATGGGAGGTCACCGAGGTTCTCCTTCAGATCTGTGACATCCCCTAGTTCTTCCTCCTTTAAACTCTACAATAAATGTTACAAATTCAAACCATTCTCCTTTCACACCTCTTTGTCCGATCTCGTTGAAAAGTCCTGTCCTTTTGACCTCTTTGAAGATAATATCTCTTGATTTTTATCATGAGTTTTCTTATGTGACTTTGGTCATTTAAGATGTAATTAACTATAGGGGCTTGCCCTTACAGGAAGCTTGTTCGAACCCAGCTTAATGTAAACCCTATTTAATTCTTCATGTTAAATAGGGGAACTTGTCGGAAAATAAAATGATTTCACAAACCAAACGGATGTCATATATTTCTTAATTTATTTGATCGAGCCACATCCTCAAGTCTTGTGTTTATACTTTGGGATAGATACAAGGTTTGAGGTATAGTGCTCTTTCATTTAAACTATGAAAAATATGGGGTCAGGGTGATTTCATATTTTTCTAAATTGTATACATATGTAAATTAAATGTCTTTCAGAAGCGAGTGACGGGATTTTGATTCCGGCGGCCGACAGCTTCTAACGGGCAACTCCTTAACCAAAAATAGTGCCTACAAAAAGCTTTTAGAGAAAGTTTCAGGCACCACAAATTTATTTTTCCTTTTCTTTTTAGTTTTATTTTGAGAGTTAAGAGTGTTGTAAGAGAGAAGAGATTAAAATGAACTTCAAGTGTTTGGTTGAGGATTTGAGATAAGTTTTCATGTTTAATTTAAACTACTTTTGGTTTTAATCAAGACTTCTTGTTGGTTTGACAATGATTTCTACTTTTAAACTAAAGTGTGGTTTTGCTTTCTCCATGGATTCTGAGTAGTTTTCGTTATCTTTCTTCTTAAAATGATAAGTAATTAAAGTGTTGGAAGGAAGTTATGGAGAGTATTAATCTTTAATGCTGGAAGAAGTTGTGATGATTTAATTCCAAGTACTTCATTTACTTCTTAATATAGCCCATCTTGATATTAAAATTTGTTGTGAGAACATATAAGAACCAGGCTGGTATTGTCTCAGTCAACAATTAGAAAGAATCACAAGAGATTGTATGAATGAGAATGTAGTTCATATGATTATATGCAAATAAATAGGAAAATAATCTTTGAAGGGTGTATAGTTAGAGGACTTTAGAGTAACAAGCTAAAGCCCCTAACTTGGTTTATTGTTTTAGATTTTGATAGGAGATTTTAGCCTTCAGTTGGAGGGAACCGAGGGAACTCTAGAGTGAGAGCTAGTATCTTCATTGCCTAACTGGTCTTCAGAACTATTCAAACTTTAAATTAGCCAATGTTTTTTATAGCAACTCTAGTAAGGGTAAAGAATATTATTACTCCTATTAGACACAATATAATTTGAATACTTCCACAACAGATATCCTATATTTATTACTGATTCATGATAAGGAGAAAGATATTTCATATTCAGTGGGTTTTTTTACATAAACTCAAGTTATCTTTTTTAAGTTTTTATGTCATTTTCAAACCATAAAATACCAAAAAGAGTTTAAATTTTATTCCTTTAATAGAAATAATACCTTAAGTATTTGTCTTTTTAAAGTAGAAAGCTTGTTACTTTACTTATCACATACAAAAAGTAAAATTTAGAAAACAAAATACTCAAACAATAAAATAAAATTAAAATCTTATTTTTTTTCCTTTTTCGATTTTTGCAATTTGTTTTTGTAATTTTTGAATTTTTAAAAAAATGTAAAAAAGAAAATTTATAGCAATCAAAAATAAAGTTTTAAAAATAATTTCTTATAAAGATATTTCTTTTAAAGTTCTATTGTTCTGTCGCTTTTCCCCGAGAATGGCGCCAACTTGACCGGACTTATAATTACGCAGATATTTATGCTCCTTAATATGCTAAAAACTTGACCCAAATTATATTTAGCGGCTAGTGAGAACAAATGTAAAATGATTAAAGAACTAGTTTTCTCATTAGGGGCACCACACAAATGAACGTATCGTTTCAAGTAATATAGAGTTTTCTTTAAAAATCCCAGAATCGATTCAATGAGGAAGCTGACAACAAGTAAACAATAGAATGAAATACAAAAATTTTGACTTTAAGAACACCTTACTTAAGATTGTAACAACTATATAAAGATGAAAATTAAGTTTACTAAATTCTACAATATGCAAATAAAAGTAAATGGAATGACTTAGACAATATATATATATATATATGATTTTAAAATTTATCAATAAACTTAAATGTGGTATTGTGACAAATATGAGCATATATATTTCTTTACTTTTTTCGAATTTTGCAAAGAACATTGACTAATCTAAAGTTGGTGTCAGCATGTATAGTAGTGCTGGGTAGATTCTAGTCTCTCACTCCTAGATTACACAATATGCCCTCTCTATATAACCTACCAGTGACCCTTAGTTCTAATTTTTAGACCAAATTGATAAACAAATTTACCATGTCACTCAAAAAGCATCAACTCTACGCCCAACAAAGCTTTTCTTCCTATTTATTTGAACCCCCTTTAGACGATCATGACTGCTCTTTCCAAGGTAGAATGTGATACATACAAGTCAAGAAATGTTAGCTGATACACCAAAAATATATGCATTTTTAGACCCATATTTTATTCTCATTTTTTGTGATATTGCACTTTAAAGAAAGGTTTTTTTCATGTTTTATTGCAGGTTATTTTTTTAGGACTTGGACCAAAAAGGAAGGAAAAAGGATGGAATTTGGAGTCAAAATGGAGATTTTGAAAAATTGTTCAAGCCGACGTTCAAGCCGACGACGCCAGACTGGGCACCGACCGCATCGTTTCACAGAGAGTGTCGATTTAATTAACTAGACACTAGCACCGACGGAGCCAAAATTGGCGCCAATGGCGTCAATGTCGACGCAGACCCCATTTCTAGAAGATTCAAAAAGTTTGGACGCTTTTTGAAGAGTTTTTTGATGCACATTTTGGAAAATTGACCTTAGGCTCTATTTAGAGTCAAAATTGATAAAAAGAGACTCTCTCTTGATCTCCCTTCGCATCTCTTCCCCGTCCCCCCATGCACTTCACATCCTTCCACGTCATTCCACACCATTAGTCATTTATTTTCTTTATAGTTTTGAGTCTCTATGATGAGTTTAAGTGTGAATTATTCTCTAAGAGTGTTGGGGAGGGAGAGAAGTTAGAGATTTCTTCTTGTTATATTTTCTAAGAAAGGTTACAATGGATTTGCTTTGAGAAAGAGTTTCAGATAAGCGTTGTTTGTTTATTATTGTTGTATGAAATTTTTTTTACATATAAAATTTGTGTTTTATTGTATCTTTCTGATGAAGTCTGAGTAGTTTCCTTTATCTTTCTCCCTACTCTGAGATATGGTGAAATGAAGTGGTAATTTGGATGTGCCAATGTTAAAATATAAAATAAATTGTGATGGTATTTCAACTCCGTTCTTAATTTACTTTTCGATCTGACCAATTGAATTGTTAAAATATGTTGTATAACATATGATCTGGGAAATGGAATATGAGTTCTACAACAGAGTGAGAATCACTAAATAAATACAGAAATATACATTGTTGCGTGTAGAATTGGAGATTTTTATGGCGACAGACTAAAATCCTCAATTCAATCTTTGTGTTTAAGAACTAAAGCGAGAGTTAGCCTTCAAAAGAAGGGAAGTGGGAGCTCTAGAGTGGGAGCCAGTATCCTCATAGTCTAGCCACGGATTTAGGACTAAACCTGAGATTAGCAAATGATTTACTATAACACTGAATCAGGGTAAAGAATTAAAATTGCTCCTATTTGACACAATATATATATAAACCATTTATCTCATCTCATTTCATCAAAAACTCATTGTAGTAGGAAAGCTGCTTTTTCATATCAGAAAACTTCATCACATAAACATAGTTTAGTAATTACTGTTTTAAACTTTGCATTTAAATTTTTGCTAATAATTAATAATTTAGTTTTGATAGTATCTAAAACATTCAAAATTAGTCACAATAATTTTGTGTTATTTCTATGAATTTTTTAGTTAATTTATCATCTTAAATTTAAACCTTCCTCGTGGGATCGATATTTTGGACTTAAATAGAAAGTCTTATATTACTTGAAAACGATGTGTATACTTGCGTATAATCCCAATATTAAGTGTTTAACGTTATTATTAATAAAATACAACATCAAGATTTTGGCACCGTTGTAAAGCGGAGTCAACTTTATAAATCTTTTATAAATTTTACACAATTATATTCTCTGATATCAAGTTTTTGGCGCCGCTGCCGGGGAAGGTAACGGTAAATTAAATAGATTTAGTAATTTTGAAAAATTTAGAGATAAAATATAAAAAAAATAACATATATATATATATATATATATATATATAAGAAATTAAATCTTGAATTATTGGATCTGAAGGTTTAGTACCTTATGATTCGGAGTACCTTACGATTCAGAATTAGAACGCACCATTAGAGAAATTAAAAAAAAAACAAAAAGAAATTAAAAATTTGAATGAAATGGCGAATAACTTAGATATTAAAATAAATGAAAATCGACAAAGATCTTTAAAAGATTGTGCTAATCCAACATCAGATGAACTTCTCTTAACTATTATCACTTAACTATTCAAAATCATGATGTTGTTGCTAATTCAATTGAGCTTAAACTTGTTATTATCCAAATGGTACTAAGTAATAAGCAGTTTGGAGGAACACCTACTGAAGATCCTAACTTACATCTTGCTAGTTTTCGTGAAATTTGTGCTACGTTTAAATATGATGGAGTTTCTAATGATGTTGTTAGGCTTAAACTTTTTCCTTTTTCATTAAGGGATAAAGCTAAAGCTTGGTTAAATTCATTAGCACCTGGATCTATCAGAACTTGGGGAGAACTATCAAAAAAAATTTTGACTTGCTAAGCGTAGAAACGATATTATATCTTTTTGTCAGTTTGAAAGAGAATCAATATATGAATCCTGGGAAAAATTTAAGGATCTCCTTAGAAAATTTCCACACCATGCTTTACCAGATTGGTTAATAATTCAAATTTTTTACAATGGATTAATAGGATCACTTAGATCTATTATAGATGCTGTTGCACGAGGATCACTAATGTTAAAACCATTTGATGAAGCATACACTTTAATAGAACAAATGGCTACTAATAATTTTCAATGGCCCTCTGAACGGGTAAATTCTAAGAGAGTAGCTAGTATTCATGACTCTGATGTAATATCTATTTTAGCATCGCAAATGTCTACTACATCGAAAAAGATTGATTAGATTGGAGTGAACTATTCTCAAATGCCTCCAGTATTAGAGTAAAATTCACTATGACTGATAATTGATACTCAATCATCTTATAAAACTTTGAATGCTATAAATAATTGAAATAATAATCCCTATTCTAAATATTACAATTCTGGATGGAAAAATCACCCTAATTTTAGTTATTATAATTATAACAATTTGGTAAACCCCTCAAGAAATTTAAACTACCAAGGAAATTTGAATTATCGGCCTTATCATCCTCTTAGATTTAACTCTAACCCTAACCCATAAGTTAAGGAAAAAAAGTTGAGATGGAAGAAGTAATGTTAAATATGAGAAATTAAATACAAAATCAAGGGGTCGCTATTAGAAATATTGAAAATCAATTAAGACATATTGCTACTGCACTTAGTAACAGAACTTCAGGAAATCTTCCAAGTACTGTGGAAGTTAATCCAAAAGATAAAAATAAGGAGCAAATTAAAGCAATTCAATTACTAAGTGGAAAAGAAGTTGAAACATGAATCCAAAGAGAAACTGAAGTTGATGAGGAGAAGGAAGAGATTAAAAGTGACCATAATGAAAATGAACAAATACAAGTTTCCTTAGAAAAACCATTACCTTCTTTTCCTCAACGATTAAAGCAAAAGAATAAAGACAAACAATTTAAAAAATTTTTTGAAAATCTTTAAAAAGTTAACGATAAACATTCCTTTCATTGAGGCTTTGGAACAAATGCCAAGTTATGTGAATTTATGAAAGATATACTAAATAAGAAAAGGAAGTTTATAGATCATGAGACCGTTGAACTCAGTGAAGAGTGTAGCGCTATTATTAAAAAAAAAGCTTCCTGAAAAGTTAAAAGATCCTGGTAGTTTTACTATACCTTGTGTTATTGGTGAAAAGTTTTTTAGAAAAGCCTTATGTGATTTACGAGCGAGTATCAATCTTATGCCTTTATCGATTTTTAAACATTTTATATTTAAGAGAGATTTCCCCTACTACTGTAACTCTTCAGTTAGCTGATCGATCAATAACATATCCTAAAGGAGTTATAAAAAATGTATTAGTAAAAATGAATAAATTTATTTTTCCTATAGACTTTATAGTATTAGATATGGAGGAAGATAAAGAGATTCCTATTATTTTGGGGAGATCATTTCTTGCAACAGGAAGAGTTGTGATAGATGTGCAAAAAAGGAGAATTAATAATGAGAGTTAATGATAAAGAAGTAACATTTAATTTTATAAAAACTATGAAATATTCTGAAATAGAGATAGATAATAAATGTTTTAGGATGGAAGTTACTGATTCTCTAAGTAATGAGCAATTTAAGAAAGTGTTTGAAGAAAAATTAAGGCAAGAAGAATTTAGTGAGAATGAGAACGAAATAAAAGAAGAAGATTTAGATTATATTCAAGATAAATTTGAAAGTTTAGTTTTGTTGGAAAATGATAATAAAAATCATATTCCTTCAACTATTAAACCACCTGAACTTGAACTGAAAGTATTACCTGTCATTTCAAATATGTGTTTTTAGGAGATTCATCTACATTGTATATTATTATATCTTCTGAGTTAACTGAAATTCAAGAATAAAAATTACAAGAAATGTTGAAAAGATATAAAAAGTCTTTTGGATGGACTTTAGCAGATATTAAAGGAATCAGTCCTTCAATTTGTATGCACAGAATTCTATTAGATGAACAATACGAACTTAAACCTGATCCTCGGAGGAGATTAAACCCAATAATGAAAGAAGTTGTTAAAAAAGAAATTTTAAAATGGTCCCACCTGATTGGGAAAAACCATCTGAAATAATATGTGATGCTAGTGATTATATTATTGGAGTTGTTTTAGGACAAAGGCACAACAAAGTTTTAAAGTAATATATTATGCTAATAAAACTCTAAATAATGCTCAAATTAACTTCACTACTACTGAAAGAGAGCTATTAGCTATTGTCTATGCCTTTAATAAATTTAAACATTACTTGATTGGAACCAAATGTATAGTGCGTATAGATCATTCTGCTATCAAATACTTGATGCAAAAGAAGGATGCTAAACCAAGATTAATTAGATGGATGCTTCTATTTCAAGTGTTCAATTTTTTTGTAGTTGATAGAAAGGGAAATGATAATCAAATAACTGATCATTTGTCTAGACTAGAAAAAGAAATATTAACTAATTTTGCAAAAAAAAATTTAGAAAATTTCCTTGATGAACAATTTTATAACATTGATGAAATGAATATACCGTGGTATGTCAATAAGTAAATTATATTGTAAGTGATATTTTACCACCAGATATTAAGAATCAACAATTAAAAAAAATTATATATGATTCAAAATTCTATTTTTGGGATGACTCATATTTATAAAAATAATGTAAAGATCTAATTATTAGGAGGTGTGTGCCTTATGAAGAAACTCAACAAATAAGAGGTGTGTGCCTTATGAAGAAACTCAACAAATAATTGAAAGATGTTAAGATTCCAAATTTGGAGGACATTTTGGAACAAATAGAACTGCATATAAAATTTTACAAGCTGTATTTTATTGGCCTACTCCTTTTAGAGATATTAATGAATATATTAAGACATGTGATCAATGTCATTGAGTAGGAAATATTTCTAGAATAAATGAAATGCCTCTAAATTACACATTGGAAGTTGAAACTTTTGATATGTGGGGATTAGATTTTATGAGACCATGTTGACCTCATTTTTTGTTGAGGTTTAGTTTACCATCTTCAGTTGTCTAAGGTCTAGCCATAGGACATTCCTGTTGACTATTCATAGAAAACTTGAAAAGGACCCTCACCATTAGAAATTCTAAACAGTTCCTTGCTCAACTTGAAGTTCCACATATTGGTCCTAACCTCTAACACTTAGTAGGTGGGGCCAGTATGAGGGAGCTCAAGATGAGCCCCCATAGGACTGTTTGGCCTTAGGGTGGACCCTGGGTGGTGTGACCTCCGTTAGTTCAAATTTCACTCACCCACACTCACTCTCACCGACACTCACTCTCACCCACAATCACTCACAATCTTAAAATCCAAAATTGTTAACTTTGATCCCTTTATCTCTTGGGAGACTCATATAGATGGTCCCCTAAACCCACTAGCCCTAGCCTAGGGTTTAGCTAAGCCCAGTACATAGAAGACCTAAATGGGGATTCCATTGGTCCATACTTCACATATGGTGGTTGTCTTCCCAATTCTACCAAAAATACCCAACTTGACATTTTGCCCCTAAATCTACCCAAATTACCTAAATGCCCTTGAAACCTTAAATTTGGCCAAAATTCCCAAATTCACTCAAAATACCAAAATTTGCTCAAAATCATTTCAAACCATTTCAAAATACCTAAATTACCCAAAATCACAAAAAAGTTCCAAAATTACCAAAATGCCCCCAAAATTACAAAAATATCCTTGGCACCCCAAACTTTCCCAAAACCTCCAAAATCACTTCAAATATCTCTAAAATCAATTTGAACCCTTAAATTGAACCTAATTTGGCCAATTTGACCATTTTGACCAAAACCCCCAAATTGCCTTTAAAGGCCAATTTCCCCAAATTTACCTTAAATATCCATCAATTTGGTCTCAATTTCCCTCAATTTAAATTCTAAAATCAAATTAACCTTTCATATGATTAATTTAAGCCAAATCCAAGCCTAATTGGCCTATTCTTTCAGCTGAATCTTGATCTGAGTCAAACCCCCAATTTTGGCCCTATGACTTAATCCCACCAAATTGAACTTCATAGGCTACTTAATTTGCCTCAATTTGGATCCTAAATCTTTTATAACACTCGTAGACACCAAAAATGACTTTCATGTTACCTTGGTAAAGCCTAAATTTCATTTAATTTCAACCCAAGTTCAAAAATCCCCAAATTTTCCTCAAATTGGCTATGTCTCCAAATTCCACCAAACTGAATGCCTTAACCCCAAAATTGGCACCAAATTTATGTTAAAAACTCTTCATGACATTCCTACAGGCCATTTTTGACAATATGTTTGAACCTCACTCAACCTTAGCCCAACCTAGACCTAAGTTTAGTCCAACATGCCCAAATTAACCAAAATTTGAAAGTCCTTCAAATTGAGCTTCCCATTGGACTCAAAAGCATTTCAATACTTCACCAAAAATCTTCATGACCATCATCCATACAATCTTGATCAATCAATTGGGCTTAAAGTCATGGCTAGCCTAACCAAAACCGAACTCTTATCCATTGGACCCAAATTGGACCCATGCACCAAAATTAACCTAGCCATCTCAAAGCTACCAAATTGATGGCTCTACCGCCACTAAGTACACTCTATTGACCAGGCTAAACCACCCTGGACCAGCTATCATGAGCTATGGACCACTGGATCCCTAAATTAAGGGATTTATGCCCATTTATGGGCCTTAACAAAAAATCTCCCCCATCATCACTTGCCATTAAGGGTTAATCCTAATTAACCCTCCCACTGGCTCACCTGACCTCTTGGCCACCTCCCCTAGCCCTGCTAGCTAGCCTAGTGGCCAGGAAATACCAAAATCGAGAGCCCTAAGCCAAAATTCAAACCCAAACTCACCCATCTGAGCTATTCAATTCCAATTCTCTTTAGCACTTCAAAACCCTCCACCTAAGCACCATTTGCACCCCTCAACTGGCCATAACAACCACCCTAGGTCATTTTATTTAATCCTCACCTCCATTAAAAGGAAAAGAAGAGATGAAATTTTCTTAAGAAAACTTTGTCAAATTGCTCTAAGAGACTCCCTAAGACCTCCTCAGTTCAACCCCACTATTTTCCTCCACTAAACCCCACTGTGGAAGCTCAATTTTGAGCTCAAATTTTTGCCAAAAATAGGATAGAACTCTCCACAGCTCCACATCTCACTAAACTCCAATTACTTGTGCACATATACCATCCCCACAGTGAGAGAGGTTGATTCCCCACAAAAGCTCCCTCAGAAATAGCCTCTAAGCTAGCTCTAGACCAACAACAGAAAACCACCTTGATTGAATTCATACCTAGACAATTCACCAAGGCTTGGGACTTCATTTGGAGGTTTTTTGGGACCACTTGAAGCTACCACAACCATCTGATTGAGGCCTCCCCTCTCAGACAAATGTATTGAGCCCTAACCCTAATCTGAGCATATTTTTACTCCTCATATGTATTTATTGTATTTCATACCGTATAATTTGTAAAGATAGGTTTTTCTCAAGTATATGAAGTTTAGAAACAATCCTCATGCGATTTGGTTGAGTCTTGGCGAAGATCTTAAGGTTTTAGTGTGAACGGAGAGGCATCTGATCGTGTGTGTATTTAACGGACGGAGGAGATCAAGTCGGACAGATCCGTGGTGCATAAAGCGCGGTCCACATAGAGGCTACATGGCTAGAAGCATCAAAAGGAGGAGCGACGCGTGGAGCCATCAGAGCGAACGAGGATGAGTTGGTGTCGCGTGAATAAGTAGAAAAATATGAGATTTTAAATGCCTAAACTTCAAAAATCAATATCTTTCTCTACAAAAATCATTAAAATAAAAGAAAAATACCCTCTTGCTCAGTGATAGAGGAGAATAATGTGGACCAAAAATAAAAAATATTTTTCAAATATATTATTTTTAACGAATTAAATACCCTCTGCGGTATTTTAATTCTCCATGGCTTAAAATATTTCACCATAGCTTGGAATTTTGAAAGTTTATTCTCCATCACAGAGATGATGTTCTCTGATTTTTCCAAGGTCAGAGAGCATCTCTATACTTCTAACCCTAATTTTCAAGTTAAAGTCACCATCTTGGCTTATTTTAATTATATAAGTCAAAACATCACTTGAAAATTTATGAGAATAATTTTTGTAGGTTTCCTGTGCTCAGAGAAGTCTAGGAAAAATATTGTGATGATTGGAATCATTTTGAGAATTTCTATGCTTGGTTAGATGTGAATACCTTGTATTAATTTGTGTAAATTAAATACATATAAAAAATTAACAAAATCAACTCCACATTGTTCATAAAAATCAGATCTACCCACTATAAAAATTTGAAAATTAGTTAGCTTAGTTTAAGCACTAAATTGGATTTTTTTAAGAAAGCTTGTATTTTTATACAAAAATAATTATAATAAATTAAATACACTTAGAAAATTATGAAAAGTGTTTTTCTGAGTTCCTTGTTATCATAGGCACTAAGGAAAACAATTTTTTTTTTGGTAAATTACTTGATTTTGAGCCTCATTTTAGAATTTAAAATAATTAAGAATAAATAAAAATTCCGAAAATACAAAAAGATTTCGAAATATCCATAACTATTCTCTTATCACTTAGAACTCAATAAAATATTTTTCCTAAATTTCCTAAGTTAAAAACAATTTTTTTTAAAAAAAAAAGCTTGAAAGTGAATTTTCTTTATTTTCTCACTAAAATAATTATAATAAATAAATTAAAAGTCACAAAAATATGAAATTTGATTCTCTGAGATTTCTAAATAGAGAGAAGTCCAATAAAAATATAAAAATAAATTTTGTAATTAAAACAGTATTTTCTATTTAAAACAAATCATGAAAATTGACCTAAATTAAAATAATAATAATAATAATAATAATTTAATTCAAAAAATCATGAAATTTTACCTAAATATTTCTCTAACCTACTTTTAAATGAAACATCAATTGACTAATCGAGTTTCCTATCGTTGGTATAATTAAATTGTTAAGCTTTAATGAGCAATGGGGTAGCCACACTCTAGCATCAATTGATTATTGGAACATTAGGATAAGATCAAAATGAACTCGGGATATTTCAAGAGAGATTCAAAATGATCTAGGGCCACACCTTGAAAATTTTAAAATATATTTGATATTCTGAAGGGCAAATTGGACTTGCCATATTTTGTTCTAAAATCATCCACTATGATCTTCCGAGATTCAACAAAATCATAACTTCAACAAAATCATCAACAAAATCATAACTTGGAGTTTGGTAGCTAAACCTTCATCTACTCTTACAACTTAAACCTTCTTGCAATACTTGCAAGTATTAACCTTTCAAGTGGTGAAGCGAGAAGACTCGATAGGTGCGCTTTTAAATTAATGCATTTACCTTCTTGTACTTCTTATTTCAAAATTGCATGTTAAACAACGATGTCACCCTTCATGAAAACCTAAAACTCCTAGGATAGCCACAAAACTAAAACCAAAACTAAAATCAACCAAGATAAAAATCACCTCAATAACATTCAAAATATAAGATAACTCAAAATTTAATCACAAACATCACAAACAACAAACAACTAAATTAAGACGTCTCTATCGGATGATCGGGAATCCCTCAGAGAAGGTAACCTACAGTTGTTGACGAGACTTCCCACATTCTAAATGGAAGTACATAACTCATTAAGTTGAGTTTAGTAAATTCATTTAGACTAAGTGAATCCAATAGAAAATAGTGGTACTGCGACGAGGGAACCGTTGGATCTAAACCGGTGTCACTCTAATCAACTTTAATATGCCCCATAATATTTAAAAACCATAATCATAAGACATCTGATTTGACATCATAATCTGACACATTAGAAAACTTAAGCTCGTCACGATGAGGAGCTTGGAGCCAACATTGTGGGCAGCATGGTCATCTTCAACAATAAGAGGATCTACAACAACACATATTTCCTTATAATTAACAAAAAACCATAAGATTTAGAGTTTGTTTGCTTATGCAACATAAATCCTCACCTTATCTTTAGGCTTTTGTATAGCTCTGTTGTATAATATAAGCCCTAACTCATCTAGGATTCTGAGGTTATCGTTTGTCACGACCTAAATCCTCATATCTTGTAGACTACTTGTGGGATCGTTTCACATGAATGTAAGCCCTAATTAATAAAATTGGCAGGATGAAACATTTAAATAATTTCTATCCAAAGCTAAAGCCAAACAATAGGATAGCTTGGGAAGTCACCGAGGTTCTCTTTCGGATCCATGACATCCCCTTGCCTCTCTTCCTTTGGATTCTACAATAAATGTTTGAAATTTGAACCATTCCCCTTTCACACCTCTTTGTCTGATTTCGTTGAAAAGTCCTAATCCTTTTGACCTCTTTGAAGATAATATTTCCTGATTTTTATTGAGAGTTTTCTTAAGCGACTTTGGTCATTTAAGATGTAATTAACTATTGGGGCTTGCTATTATTGGAAGCTTTTCCGAACCCAACTTAATATAAACCCTATTTAAGTTTTCATATTAAATAAGGGAACTTGTCTGAAAATAAGACGGTTTCACAGACCAAACGGATATCATATATTTCTTAGTTTATTTGGTTGAGCCTCACCCTCAGGTCTTGTGTTTATCTTTCCAGATAGATACAGGGTTTGAGGTATAATGCTCTTTAATTTATACTATGAAAAATATGAGGTCAGTTGAATTTTGTATTTTTCTAATATAAAAATATACGGCCGACAGCTTCTAACAGGCAACTCCTTAGCCAAAACGCATGCAATGTCACTCTCACCATCAACTTTGGAGCAAGATTTGAAGATCTCAAGGTCATCATCGGGAAAACCCCATTCGTCGTAATGAAAGTTGCCGCTCCAGAAGTTCAGGAACTGTCTGTTAAGTTTAGCTTGAGCTGTCCTCAGGATTTCCCTTCTTACAAGAAGGTCAAGACTACTGCCACCGCGGAACCTACCAAGCCTATTATTCCCGCTGCTACTATAGGAAAAGAATTTATGATCATTGAAGACCCAACTGAGGGGTTAGATATCCCACCATCAGTATTTGAAATCGGATCAAGTTTGAGGATTGCATCGTTAACCCGAACCTAAAGGAGAAACCGTAGCCAGAAGGTTTGGAGGGATACTAAAGCCCACATTTCCGAGGAAGTACATGTTGATGAAGATCCTCACCAAGATGAGTCAGGATTACTGAAGACCTATCCACTTCTACAAGAGAGTAGGTTCCATCCCTTAAGAGATACCAATGGGTATAAAAGTATCCAAAAGATCACCGCTACTTTACCGTCACTTCATGAACATAGTGAGGAGGGGAAGAAGCCTGCTCCTTTCACACAAGTCAGTTCAGTTTTTTAGAGACTAGCTGCTAAATAAGGTTATTTAGTTGGCGAGTTACTCAAATGAGTGGGACATGCAGTATCCCCTCGCATGAAGAAAGAAATTTTAAGGGACGTCAGAACTGTCAGACGATCTCAGAAATCAACTGAAGTTTTGCTTGCTCACATTCCTGTTTGGTTCCTCTTGGGAAGCTGAGTTGATACTGCCATTATTACTATCGATTCCACTGTTACTAAACCCACATGTCGTCAACCAGTTAAGATGCGTCTGGGTTCAAGAATTCTACCAATCATCCACCATAAGGATGTTCTTAAAGTTCAAAAGGAAAAAGACAAAGCAATTGCCTAGTACTGTATCTGGTCTGCAACAAGGGGTGCATACCTCTCTTCGACATGCTGATGTTTCTGCTGAGAAACTGTGTCTCAAGACATCACCATCAAAGAAAAATGTACGAATACCCAAGGTCACTGTACCGATACAGTCCAGTAAGCCCGCAGAGCAAGATCAAGCAAGATCATGGAATGCAGTAAGCCTGCAAGGCAAGATCATCAAATTATCTGATATTGTCATAGCAATTGCTAGTGAGATGGAGGAGCAAGTGGAGGAGGTCCAACATGGTCCTTCAGACCTTAATACAATCCAAGAATCAATAATTGAATAAAAGTTAGAAAAGCTCGAGATCGAGATTTTTGAATTAGCCCGGAAACATGGAGTCTTCATTGATGATGATGATGATGATGATTTTGACTTTAATGAGTACCTCGTGGAAGATTTCATGGATTTTCATGTCATTGAAACCAGAGCCATTATATCTGTGTGCGACACTCAACCTCTTGTCAAAGAGAACGTTGTAGATGAACTGCATAGGCCTGTCTTCCTAAGGGATGAACAAATCAGCCAAATGGAGAAAATAATGGAAGAGATGGCCGTTGTCATGACCTACATGGCCACAATTCAGGGATAGTGTCAACCACCATAGCTAGCCTCTCCAGAAATCAACCAACCGGAGATTGTACATATCATAGATGGAAGAAGAGAAGTTGCCTCAGTAAACAGAGATGAGCAACAAAAGAAGGATTCTCCATCAAGTGTCATGCCAGAAAAAGAATTTATGCACATGGTCGAGCAAGTTTGGGAGGCCTTGGCCCAATCTATGGGTGGTGCATTGGTTTTAAAGGGTAGACCTTGCTCGGAGAAGTTTGATGTTGTACCCTACCCTGAGGGTTTTGTGTCGCCAAACTTTAAGATATTCGATGAGAATGGAAATCCTAGACAGCACATAGCACATTTTTGAGTCAGTTGTGGTAATACTGTAGGTAACAAAGCCTTGCTTTTTTGTCAGTTTGTCAGCAGTCTGTTGGGGATCGCTTTTGATTGATATGATGAATTACCCAACAGATCATTTAAGACATTCGCCGAGCTAGAACAATTGTTCGTGAAAAGATTTACTGG
This sequence comes from Phalaenopsis equestris, assembly GCF_001263595.1. Classification (NCBI taxonomy): domain Eukaryota; kingdom Viridiplantae; phylum Streptophyta; class Magnoliopsida; order Asparagales; family Orchidaceae; genus Phalaenopsis; species Phalaenopsis equestris. The sequence goes on from NW_018251016.1 coordinate 43,828, forward strand.
AGGCAACATCACGTCTCTATTGAAAATATCATAATGGAAAAGCAGAAACCCAATGAGACTTTAGTGGACTATATTTTGAACTGGAGAAACCTTAGCATGAAATGTGAACCTCAGCTGCAGGAACATCACGCAATTAAGATCTTACTCAAGAGCATTCATGTGCCAGTAGCTTTCATGCTTAAGGACTCAAGGGACTCACATTCAAATCCTTCGAGAAGCTACTCAGCAAAGCTAACAGTTTTCAAGAAGAAATCAAACATATGGATTCTCATGAGAAATCCAAGGCAACCAGAGTACTTGAAAAGAAATCAGGAACAGTGGCAACTGTCAATAAAGGAAAGCAAATACTAACTCGAGAAGAGCTACCTCCACCTCCACTAGTGCAAGAACCACATATTCAAGAGAAAATTGAAGGATCATACAAAATGGATTACAATGTGCTAGCTCATCTTGGGAAGTTGCCAGCCAAATTAAGCATCTACGATGCTCTAATCCTGTCAAAGGAGATGAGAGAGTTTCTAGTTACAGCTTTGCTTGACCTAGAGATTTGCTTAGCCCAGTTGGCCAGCATATCCTTTGATGAAGTTTGCTAGTTGAAAGAACAGTCTAGGGTAACTTTCACAGCTGAAGACTTGCTGCTCGGTACCACCGACCATAATCGTCCACTCTATATCTCCGTTAAGATTGATAGATTTATGTTGTCCAGAGTTTTAGTAGATCCTGGAGCATCACTCAACTTGATGAGTCTACGGACATTGACCTATTTGGACATTGAAGCTCAGGAGTTTAAGGCCGATAAAATGATGTTAAGAGGATTCAACCAAAAGGGAGAGAGAGCCCTTGGATCAATTACATTACTTATGAAAATTGGAGAACTAGTAACAACTGCTAAATTCCATATCATCAACGTCAAGACCTCTTTTAGCGCTCTACTGGGTCGGCCATGGATTCATGAACACAACATGGTTCCATCATCTCTACACCAATGCATTAAGTACTACAAGGAAGGACAAGAACATTGCATCAAGGGAGATTTACAACCATTTTCAGTTCATGAAGTTGGCATTCATGAAGATGTCGCCTACTACGTGCCTCCAAAAAAACTGTATTCTCTTGTGAAATTGTAACAAATAAAAGTGAAGATTTAGAAGATTTACAATGGTGAGGCCATTCAACTCTGCTTCAATAATCTTCCACCACCCTTTTACAACAAATTGGTGGGGGTTCTTTTAGTTCGCACACCCGAGGTCGAGGTTGGGGACATGGACGAGGAAGAACCAATTTAATTGTTGAAAGGACTAGGCAGACCATCTACATTGGTGATGAAGACAGTTCTGAAGATGAAATAATGATGATAAAATAGAATAAATCTCAGTACGAGATATCCTTAGAAGATACGAAGAAAAGTGAATATGAAACAATCTATGATTGGATAAACTACTATGTGAATACCATGAACCTTACTCCGATTCTCCCTCAAAAAGTCGAGAGTTTAAAGGTCAAGGAAGTTCGTAGCACTGGTTCAAAGCCGATCAAATTTTATCGTGCTTCTACTTCTACTAATTGTGAAGATCATGTAAATTTGGATGAGAATCATAATGAATTAATGGAATTTTCTTTTGGTTACTTTTTGCCTTGTGTACAAAAGTTAATTCAACAAGGACATTTGTCAAAACAAATGTCAAAAGATAAATTACAACATTTTGAAAAATTATGGAATGTTAGAAGTCGAACTCCCAACTCAAAAGAGGGTCTCAAATTTGGTACAGTAGGGCCAATCGATGATTTAGAATTTTGCATAGTTGTTACTAATGAATCGAAAGAGGATTGCCTCAATGTAGAGGATGACTCTATTGATCAGCTAATAGAAGATGCTCCATCATAATTTGAGAAGAAATCAAATCAACTGTTGATGAACTAAAGGAAATTAACCTCGGGACGGAGGAACAGCCCCGACCTACATTTATAAGTTCTCTACTCAACAATGAAGAATCTATAGAATTGATCATTGATCAAACTATTAACAAAATCAAACTATTAACAAAATTCAAAGATTGACTCACATAGAATTATGATGAAATGCCGGGACTATCAACAAAAGTTACGGTTCATAAGCTTGTGGTGGACAAAAATATATCCCCAGAAAAACAAGCTCCAAGAAGAATGCGCCTCAAAATAGAACAGCAAGTCAGCTGAGGTGAAGAAATTATTAGATGCTAGATTTGTAAGAGAAGAGCAATGCCCCATCTGGTTGGCTAACATTGTACCTATTAAGAAGAAAAATGGATAAATCTGTGTTTATGTCGACTTCAGGGATTTGAACAAATCATGTCTGAAAGATGAGTTTACATTATCGATATCGTAAATGATGGTGGATATCGCTTCAATGCATGAAATTTTCTCCTTCATGGACGGATCATCGGGGTACAACCAAATCAAGATGGCTCCAGAAGACGCAGCACTTACAACCTTCAGAACACCAATCGGGGTCTGATGCTACACAGAGATGCAGTTTGGGTTGAAGAATGCTGGAGCGACATATCAACGAGCTATGACAAAGATCTTTGATGACCTCATTCACAACTAAGTGGAATGCTACATGGATGATTTGGTCATCAAGAGTAAACAAAAAATAGACCATTTGTACGATTTGAGGATTGTGTTCGAAAGGTTACGATAATATGACCTTAAAATGAATCCCTTAAAGTGCACCTGCAGCGTTACCTCCGAGAAATTTTTAGGATTCGTTGTCCGTCATTGAGGAATCGAGATCGACCCGGATAAGATTAAAGTTATCTTGGAAATGCCTCCACCCAAAACCTTGAAATAACTACGTTCCTTCCAAGGGAAGTTGGCATATCTGGGACGCTTTATTTTTTATCTCTCACGTCGGTGCCAACCCTTATCGACATTAATTAAAAAGGACGTCAAATTTTTTTGGGAAGAGAAATGACAGCGGGCCTTTGAGGATGTTAAATAATATTTAATGGCACCTTATGTTTTGGCAGCCCCTATCCCTGGGAAACCTTTAATACTTTATACCGCAGCCTTAGATGACTCTCTTATATGAATCACTTGGAGCCCTCTTAGCTCAAGTCAATGACGAGGGTAAGGAAAATGCACTCTACTACTTGAGTCGTCTCCTAATATTGATGGAAGTAAGGTATCCACATATTGAGAAGCATTGTCTAGCTTTAATTTTTAATGCCCAAAAACTTAGACACTACATGTTTTCTCATAAGATTACCCTAATTTCAAAAGTTAATCTGTTGCAATATTTGATGACCTGATCAACACTTTCCGGTCATCTAGGAAGATGGTCAATGATTTTATTACAATTTGATATAACTTTTGTTTCCCTCCGTGCTATCAAGGGACAAATTTTAACAGACTTCCTCGCTGCACACCCACTTCCAACTAGGTCCCCACTTAATAACAAATTACCAGATAAAGAAGTATTACAGATGGATTTCTCCAATGCGCAACGCTGGGAGGTGTACTTTGACGGAGCTTCATCAGGCAGAAAAGATAAAGAATTAGGCACAGTTACACCAAGTAAAACAGGGATTAGTTTAATCTTTATCACACCAGATAAGGGTATGTTGAGGTTCTCATACCACCTGATAGAGTCGTGCACCAACAACAAAGCAGAATATGAAGCCTTAATTACCATGTTGGAGTTAACAATCTCGATGGACATAACAGATATTGTCATATATGGTGACTCTCAGCTTGTCATCCAGCAAGTCGCCGGACAATACAAGATTTTGAAACCACGATTAGCAGTTTTTTTACTGATTCCTATTGATGAAAATTATATTGGTAATGAGAATGAAACATTAGATATTACTTTGGATAATTCATCACATGCTTCAACACCATTAATGCCACAAACAGTTGGAAGTTCAATAGCTTTGGAGAAGAAAATGAAGAAAATAGAAAGAAAACTTCAAAGTATTATGAATGCAATAGGAAATCTTAACTACCTTTTTGATCACCTTGATTGGAGGATGAAGGAGAACTTTGATCATACTGGAATAATTGAAGCAAGATTGGTGCAGATGTTCAAGAAAAAATGGATGGATCGATGAAAATTCGACTGATCAATTCCCGTATCGACCCTTCTACAATTTATACATCTATTACCAGTCTATGTGAGATATTAGTGGAGGAGAATGTACTGAAGATGAAGCAAAATAATTGAAGAAGTTGGACTCTCTACTATTTTAAAGTAATTATGTTTTTAATGTAATTGTGTGGATTTTATTTACTTTAATTTGCTTTAGAACTCTATTAACTTTGATTGTGTGTATAGTTTTGTGTTAGCGTTCTAGTGTTGTGGCTTGGTTTCAATGCTGAAATATAATTTAGTTTGTTTTATGGATGTGAAAGTGTGATTAGAAAAATGTATTTTATAAAAAGTGTATTTTCATATATAAAAGTTAGTTTGATGTTGTTTGTGAATTATTTTAAGATGAAAATTAGTGTTCAAAAAACTAAATAGACTTTGGAGTGAATTGCAAGAAAATTGAAAATTAAATCAAATAAATTAATTTTTGGCCACTGGCATCGATGGCGCCGGCAGCGCCCTCGACCCGAAAACCACCCAAACATCTTAAAATTTGCGATTTGCACAATAAAAACACCATTTTTACCCTTTTAATTACCTTGAACCTCCGATTTTTTAACCTAGGGCTTGTTATTACTTGGATTTGAGGCGTTTTTAAGGAAAAGGAAGTTCGGATTTCATCTTCTCTAGGTAAGAGCTACACTTTGAACTCAAAATTTTTTATTTTCACCAAGGATTTATCTTACATTACGGAGATCCAAAATTAAAAAAAAAAAATTTAGAAGATTTTGAGAAAATCCTTTGGTGAAGAACTCTTACTTAATAGATTTAAGTTTAAAAAGTTCTACATTGTGATTTTTGAAATTTTTGGAAATTTAATTGGATCTTATCAAATTTTTGTAGATTGCCATGGCATCTAGAATGAGGAAGGGAAAG
>NW_018251016.1:48842-116046 GCF_001263595.1 Phalaenopsis equestris
GAGAATGGTGAATTTTGATGACCAAACATTTGTCAACTACAAAGCCAACAATCGCTTCAATAGTCTACTTACAGCTAAAAAAGTAATTCTGGATTGAGGATTTAAAAATTTGGGTGGAGAAGTTGGAAGATTAATCAATGCTCGGCAGTGGGAGAATTTTTGTTACTTTGCTGCCGAGGCTATTTTTGGTGTAGTGATGAAGTTTTATGCCAATTTTAAGGAAACATCTGAAGACTACATTTTTGTTCGTGGGAAAATGGTGGAATTTACTCCAAAGAAAATTAATGAATTTTATCAATTAGAAGATATGTATAGCTACCAGTATAAATCATTTTCTGCTACAAATGAGGCCTTAAATGAAGTTATTTCTTTTCTTACTAAAAGAAGAGGAGCTTAGAAGGTGAAGAATGATATTAAGGTAAACTTTCCTCTTTCTATATTGAATGTAGTATCTAAAGTCTGTCACTACTTTATTTATGGTAGAATGATACCAACAAATCATCATAGTGAGGTTATAAATGATAGAGCCATCTTGAACTTCTGTATCCAGCAGATGAGAAGGATAGATGTAGGCTCTATTATTTATATAATCACTCGATATATTGCTTTAGAGAGACTACTGGTGGTTTAGCACGCCCTGCCCTGATCTTCACACTATGTGAACAAGCAGGAGTTGATTTTAGAATGGATAAGAAGAGGATTGAACCTCTAAAACCAATTGGGCCTGCCAATATAAAAACTTATGAATCTCATGTTATATGGAGATATGGAAGTAGGATCAGGAATATTCCTTCTACTTTAAGTACTACTTCTAGTACCCCTACTATCTAGGAACTTTAGGAGCAGATGATGATCCAATAGAGAGATATCTTGAGAATGAAAAGTAGAATGGAAAATATGGAGGCCAGAAATGCACACAATGATGATTTGACAAGACAAAAGTTTGAATAAGATGCTGCTTATGATGATGCAATGTTCAGATACATGAGGGGCGATCACTCAGTTCAGTTTCCTACTCACCTTATTTTTACCCCATATCAGCAGCAAAATTTGGATGTGGAAGAAGAAGAAGAAGAAGATGATGATTGGTGATGTTTTAGTTAAATTTTTTTTTTTTAGTTTATGTTTGATTGTACTGTATTGTTGTGACTATTTGTTTGTTTTTTTAGAGTGTGACACTTTATTTTAAATATTATGTTGTATTGTGAACAGTAGATTTATGAAGCTGTTTTTACATTGGAAATCATTTTAGTACTATTGTTAGTTTTTAGTATTTTGTTAAATGTATTTGTAGTTAACTCTTTCTCAGCAAATTTTTATATGTATTATGTGTTATTTAACGTTTTAAGTCTTGTAGCTTTTCATATTAGCACCTGCAATATTTCAGAGTTAAGTTTCAAATCAGACCCTTTAATAGGTAGATCTTTTCTTTATGTATTAAATGTTTTCTTCCACCCTTTATTTTTTTCAGTTTTTAATGAAAAATATTTTAAAAATTTAAGTTTCTAGGGGGGGGGGAGAAAAATTCTTTTTTTAAAGAAAAGAAACTTAATTTTATTTGTCCTCAATTAGTTATATTTTCAAAATATTTTAAAATTTAACGCGACCTTTGGTATTAGAGGGTAACTTTAGATAACTATATTTGTGTTTCTAAATATATAGTAAACTGAAGTAAAATTTTTTCATAATGAAGGTTAATTTTAGAGATTAAGATATTTGGTATGATAGTTTAAGACTATGTTTTTCTATTGTAAGTAAAGGAATTTGTATTTTTGAAGTATTAAAAATCTTATAAATTCATGTAAGAAAAAAATAATAAAACTTTAAGAAAAATATTTAAGGCTAATATAAATTTATAAAGTGAAAGAATGTGAAAAATTTTTAACTTTAAGAAGAGGATATTGAAGTTCAAAATCATTAAAGACTATCCAAATATAATAATCCTCACATAAGAAAAAAGAGAGAAAAGAAAAGAAAAGAAAAATGATTGAAAATGATCCTGAAAAAAAGAAAAGAAAATAAAAAGATGTGAGGAGAAGCTTGAGGAGATACCTAACTAAAATTGGCTTCACTTGAATCAACTTAAAGAAGAAGGCTTAACTACATTTTCTAAACTTATATTTCAGTATTAGCATATTTACTAGTAAAGTTTCATGAAGTTTTTTTTTCATATGGATATTCTAAGTGGCTTTAATATGAATAAATTGCAATTTTCCTTGAAAATAATATAGGATCAGAAATCTTAGAATTGACTGCTAGATATTCTTATACCTTTAGTATTAACTAGAGTTATTTTACATTTTTCTTAAGTTATACTATTGTATTTAGTGGACTAAAATATGAAAATCTAGAAGTTAAAATCTTTACCATGAGTCATATTTTTACATAGTAAAGGAGTTACTTGAGGACAAGTAACATTTAAGTTTGGGAGATTTTGATACACAAAAAATATATGCATTTTTAGACCCTTATTTTATACTCATTTTTGGTGATATTGCACTATAAAGGAATGCATTTTTCATGTTTTATTGCTGGTTGTTGATTTTAGGAATTGAAGCAAAAAGAAAGCAAAAATGATGGAATTTTGAGTCAAAATGGATTTTTTGAAAATTGTTCAGTGCCGATAATGCCAGACTGGGCACCGACGGCGCTGTTTGACAGAGAGCACTGATTTAATTACTGGACACTGGCGCCGACGACACCAATGTCGGTGCAGACCTTATTTCTAAGAGATTCAATTAATTTGGATGATTTTTGAAGAGTTTTTGGATGCACCTATTGGAAAACCGACCATAGGCTCTATTTAGAGTCGAAATTGATTAGAAAAGTATCTCTCTTGGTCTCTCTTCGCATCTTTTCGCCCCCCTTTTTGCCACTATGCATCCTTCCACACCATTCCACACCATTAGTCATTTATTTTCTTTATATTTTTGAGTTTTTGTGGTGAATTTAAGTGTGAATTCTTCTCTAAGAGTATTTAAGTGTGAATTGTTTTCGTGGTGAGTTTATGTGTGAATTCTTCTCTAGGAGTATTGGAGAGGGAGATAAATGAGAGATTTCCTTTTCTTAGATTTCCTAAGAGAGGCTACAAGGGTAAAATCTTATAAAAAATCTTTTTTATGTTGTTTGTTTATTATTGTTGTATGAACTTTCTTTTATATATGAAATTTGTGTTTTGTTATATCTTTCTCATGAAGTATGAGTAGTTTCCTTTATCTTTCTCACTACTCTGAGATATGGTGAAATGAAGAGATAATTTGGATGTGCCAATGTTAAAATATAAAATAAATTGTGATGATTTTTCAACTCAATTCTGAATTTACTTTTCAATCTGGCCAATTGAGTTGTTAAAATATGTTGTGAAACATATGATCCAGAAAATGGAGTAAGAGTTCTGCAACAGAGTGAGAATCACATTCAAGTCCACGAAAGAGTATTTTGTTCATGGAATTAAATGCTAATAAATACGGAAATATACATTGTTGGGTGTAGAATTAGAGATTTTTAAGATGACTAAAATCCCCAATTCGATCTTAATGTTTAAGAACTAAAGCGAGAGTTAGCTTTCAGGGGAAAGTGGGAGTCAGTATCCTCCAAGCCTACCCACAGATTTAGGGACTAAACCTAAGATTAACCAATGATTTTCTACAACACTCAATCAGGGTAGATAATTAAATTTGCTCATATTTGGCATAATACATATTTAAACCTTTCATTTGATCTCATTTCACCAAAAACTCATTGTAATGGAAATGATGCTTTTTCATATTAAAAAACTTCATCATATAAATATAGTTTAGTAGTTACTGTTTTAAACTTTGCATTTAAAATTTGCTAGTAATTAATAATTTAGTTTTGATAGTATCTAAAATAATCAAAATTAGTGATAAAAATTTTGTTTTATTTATGTTAATTTTCTAGTTAATTTATCATCTCAAATTTAAACCTTCCTCGGGGATCGATATTTGGTACTTAAATAGAAAGTCTTATATTACTTGATAACGATATATATACTTGTGTATAATCCCAACATTAAGTGCTTAACGTTATTATTAATAAAATACAACATCAAGATTTTGGCACCGTTGTAAAGCGGAGTCTGCTTTATAAATTTTACACAACTATATTTTCCGGGATCATTAGCCCTTTCGGCTCTATAAGTTCCTCAACAGGTTTTAACAATACAAGTAGTTAATTTGCAAAGTAAATAAAGGACCGATAAAAATATTATCACAATTTTTAGGAATAAAAAAGTTCTAAACAAAATCAAAAATCACTTGCTTAATTACTTCATATTGCAAGGAGAAAGAAAATAAAACTACTCACGAAGCATGAGGGTAACAGAACAAAACATATTTATAAAACTCAAATCCAAAGTACAAAACTTGAGAATAAAGATACAAATACTTATTTGAAATGTTCCCCCAAACACTGCTTTAAAGTTTTCTGACTTCTCTTACTCCAACAACACTTACAAGATTCACCAAGAAAATTTCTCACACACTTAGCACACTCACACACTATGAGACTCTTTAAATTCGACCCCCTAGCTCTTTGGAATTAATCCATATTTATAGAACTTAAAAAATGACCAAAGGGTTGCTTCAGATATCTCTTCAAAATTTGACCTTATTTAATGAATCTTCTAGAAAGTAACGGTGGCGCCCATGCCCCCCAACCTAACCAATCAGTGCACTTAGGTGCCAACCAAGTTCTGCCTCTGGCGCCTAGGCGTCAGTTCACCTGGGTTGACACTTTTCTTCTATTTAGCCCATTTTTGCTTCTTTTTTGATATATATTTTGCTAATTTTTTACTCTTAAACTCATTTTTTTGCATCTACAACCAAAATTATAAAAATAACCTTCATTAAAGCATAATATCCTAAAAAATTGAGCATAAAATGTACATAAAAATTAGGTAATTTTAAGGTGGATCAATGCCCCTTGTCAAAGGAGAACTACCTGTTCGATTACGATGGTATACCTATGGTCAAGATTTCAGGTAAAGCGCCGACCGGCAACCTTTCGGCCGACCAAAGGCTATTAACCGACCGAATGACAAGAGTACAAATATGAAAATGTGTAATAATAACTTTCAACGTCCAAATTAAAATAATAATAAACATGTAACTTGATACTAGCTTCCCCTAGACTCTATAACCAGGGGTCATTTCTATAATAAAGTACTAATAAATTTACTCTTCGCTCTCAATCTCTCTTTGCATTTCTATCTCACATGATAAAATTGAATTCAAAAGAATATCCTGTGTTTGAGTGTTATGCATGCAAATCGTAATTTGTAATAAGATCATATGATCTCCACCAACACCATATTTTCTCGATCTAATTTAGGAATACTTTTTAAAACATGAATTATTTGCTTTCTTCTTTGATCCCATTATCGTATAAGTAGATTATACTTTAGAATAATACTTCCGAGCTGTTTATTATTGTCCAATTTAAAAGCAGTACGGGCAAGTAGTTTGTTTGCCATGGTGCTATTATCCGGTTAGGACGCACGTGCGTCGGATCTAGGTTTCCATTTCGCACACAAGTGAGCCGAGCATAGAACATGTCTGACCTCCATCCCATATAAACCAAACGCCGCCAATAAGCTGCACTCTGATTCCCCGCTCTTTGGTTCAACCCAGCCGTAATCGTTATTCCTCCGGTCGCCGTCATCACCGTATCGCGAAGTGGAGGCTGCTTCCATATAAATCGCCGGGTTTGGATCTTTTCTAGGACACTCGCCGGCTGCTCCGATCTCTTTCCCCCTTGCCGCTCCGCTCGAAGGTTTTTGAGATTTTACCGCGCTTTCCGGTATTCTCTGAAAGTGCTTGGTGATTTCTAGGGCTTTACATGGCAACAGAGGATGTTGTGGGAAAGAGCACGGGGGAGACCGCTGTGACGACGATCGTGAACCTGGCGGAGGAGGCGAAGCTTGCGAGGGAAGGAGTTAAGGCCCCGAGCCACGCGATCCTGAGCGTCTGCAAATCGCTTGTGGCTGGAGGTGTCGCCGGAGGAGTGTTAGTTCTGTTCATTTCGTGCAATAACTTTCTCATTGAGCCTTTTCTTTTGTTTCCATGCTTGAATGGATTTGATTTCTTAATCAGAATTGCCAGTTGTTTGCACTATGGCTGTTTGCTCAACTGGTTTTTTAAAAATGGTCGTTCGCGAATTTAAAAATTGTTTTAATATGCAGCTGCTGTTGAAATGTGCATATTGACTGTTGATAAGTGTCATGTTAATGTAGTTTATGGTTTTCTCGTTTCTAAATTCTTCCAATTGGCATTTTCTACTATCTCTATGTTTTGTATTCTTTTAAACCCCATTAAAGTGAAAAGAGTTTGTATAGACTGCACGCACCCAATGTTTGCCCTTTGTAGGTGTGTGAAGGGTTGGGGGCCTGAGATGTTAAACTATTAATCCGTTCCCATTGGCATTTGAAAATGATTTGCAGAGTTAAAGAAGAAAAAATGGCCGATTTTTTAATCTTTATAGTGCCATATTAATTCGTTCAGATCATGAAGTTTGCTCTGGCTTTTTTTAACTACTATTTTGCATGTGCCACCAATTTTCACCCAAAAAAATTGTATTTTGATATAAAAATATTTTTCTAGCTGCACGTTTTATTTTTTTGTTATTTGAACTACCTATTAGGCTTGTTTAGTTTAATGAATTAGCAAATATAGTTTATTGTTATAGAATTGCATTTATTGTTTGTTTATGGTAATAAAATTGATAATACTTAAAATATGGCATGTCTGCTGCTTGCTGCCAGTAGAAATTTTAGCAATGCTAGCTTGTGAATTTCTTTGAAGTTTGAAGTGTTTAAATTCCATCATAATGGAGTTAGAGGTAAATTTATGAAGCATGATATGAATAATACTTTCGCAGAGCTAATTCTGAATTTTCCAGATTTTATGGGTTTGGATAATTGGATGGAGGTCTTGTGGATTGAGGTCACATTTCCTGCAAATAGTAAACTTGTGCTCTTCTGCTGAATAAATAAATAACTATTTCCTCCATATTTGAGGGAAGAAAAAGGAACTATGTTTGAGTTTAGAATATTCATTAGGTATGTTAGGAGCTCAATATTTGTGTGGTATGGAAACTTTGATGTTTTAGAATGTAGATTATGGCCATCAGCTTATATGAATGTTTAACGTTAGTGTCCTTCTTGGACAGCCATGCAATTTATGGTGATAACTTACATAATTTTTTTTTTTTTACATTTTTTGGAGTTGGCTATTTAATTTTTTAATTTTTTATTTTAATTTTTAGAGGCTTTCCATTATACTAAGTTAATGTTGGCTTACTGAGAGAATATTTTATTTGATTTGTGTTGGACATATGAGGGAGTTTTCACTTTTTCTTATATCTATGATGTTTTAGAGAATGTTGCTTTCTTTTCTTGACCCTTGTTAAGGCATATTACTCCGTTAAGAAATAATCAGAAAGGCACGTGTATAATTTGCTTCTCTATTAGAGATGTTTATATAAACACCATCCTTGTTACGGTTCATTTTTAAATGGATTACTTTTAACGGGCATGTACTAAAGCTGGAAATTTTCTTATTCATGCATTTTCAATATTCGTTTTACGAGGTAGTTTTAACTTAATCCAGCCTTTTATTTCTACTAAATGTTAAACTTGAGTGCATGAATGCCTTGCAGATCAAGGACTGCTGTTGCTCCACTTGAGAGGCTTAAAATTTTACTACAGGTACCATTCACATTCCGTTAGTTAAATAATTTTATTATATTTTTACTTCTACATTATAGATATTTTCTGTTGATTGATTGAGCGTTTTTATTTATTCTCTATCTGGTGCGTGCAATCATTCTTTTGCTCTGATGTTGGAAATATCATTTTATGGTACTTTTCCTAAATATGGTCAATGGATTATATTTGTTTTAATGCTCCTTAACTCACTGTACTGATTTCTCTAGTGAAATTTTCTATTGAATATTACACAAGAAGTTGTTTTTCCCTTTACATACATAAAAAGCTAAGGTCTCTTTTGCAATGATTCTGATCCTATTCCAAATAAATTGATGCTTGATATCACGTTCTCATTTGCCTTATATAATGTAATCATATTGATAGTGTTCGGAAAAAAAAAAAACTTTTAAAAAATTAATTTTAAGTTTCAAACTATAAAGGAGCTTCATACAACATCGCTGGGCAAGACATTTACCATTTAAACTAGTTGGAAGTTTCATGTCCATGAAAATGAAGGGTTGAAAGATCACGAATCCACTCGTAAGAGATGGTGGTGTTAAATCAGATGTTAAAGGGTTTACATGGTCTAGAACAAATTTAAAGGGGCTCATTTAGTAGAAGTGATATTATGATGATTTGGATACTATGGGATGTTTGTAGAAGGATTATAAGTTGACCTCAAACAATTGGGCTGTGATGGTGACGATGATTACTAGCATGTTCATTTGAAACTGAGATATTTTTATTATATAGCGTTATTTCAAAATGTTTTGTATATCATCATTTTTTTTCCAACATCATAGATAGGTTGAAATTTCAGCTGCATTAATTGTTTTAGTTTTAATAATATTAAATTTGCATATTACACCCGCAAATGACATGTCACAATTTAACTCAAGTTTGAGAGAAGTGAGTGATGGTTGACTTGGTTTAAAGCTAAGATCAGTTTTCCTTTGTAGAATTGGGGGACCATGAATGGAAATATAAGAGAATTGGCGGACAACACAAAAAAGAGAATCAATATTGTATGTTTGCAAGAAAAAAATGAAATGGGAAAAAAATTTTAGGACTTTGTGTGATTTTATAACTTATTGTATTTTGAAAAAATTAACAACAAATATTTTATTGGGATAGTGTTGAATAGAGAGTTGAATGATCAATTTTTTAAGGTGAATTGGGTGATTTCTATTAAATTACTTATCAGTTAGGTTTTTATTATATTGGTTTGTGCTTATGAAATGTAGAAAGCCTTACTGTTTCGGCTTCCTAATTCAAGTGCATGTGTAATTCGTGAAATCACACACGTTAGATTTGAAATTCATATTTTCAAGATCGTCAATTAGAACAAGTGTTTGTCTTATTCTAAGTTTAACTTGAAAATATGATAAATGCAAACCAAATGATCATTTGAATCAAAGGAATTAACAGAAATTTAAATTCTTAGGAACCACAAGTTGATTAAAGTTTGCGCCATGATTTAGAATACCGACTATAAATAGATTTGATTAAAGTCAAGCATATATTATTACTAATTACAGATAGTTTAGATGAAAATGCAAGGTAAGAATTCACCAAATAGAGAAAATTAGACTTTATGCTGGTAAAAGGTGATGATTTCCCTTGGATAGTTGCTATCACACTTGTTTTGCACTAGAAAAATTCAACATTTAGCAATTACATGATATTTAATGGAATGTAAAATCTTTTAAGCCAAAAGCCCCTTTACATGAATCAAGTTGTTCTATTAAGAAGTATCAAAATCCTAAAGTGGTTGTTTCAAAAGATTGATAGGTTTATGTTTATGTGTATAAGCATGAGATTTGAAAACACATGACAAAACTCTAAAACAATGAAGTTGAAATAGAAGGAAGGATTGCATGTGATTTTCATATTTTGTGCTGTTGAAAATATAAGTTGCATGGTTCTTGCTCGTGGTTGGCCTTGTTGTAGATGGTTTGCAATCAAACAGGATTGTTATGTGTTCCGAATATGCTTGTTTCCTGCCAATTTGCGAACTTGAAAAATTCTAGGATGGCTTTGATGAATTAAACAATTGATATTCTGTAAAACGTAGAGACATGTTCAACTTGTTCTCATAGGGAGCATCCTAGGAATTTCTTATGCAAAGAACCCACAATTGAAAATAGAAATTGCTCAATAAAAAAGTTCAAAATAAAACATTAAAAATGAAAGCTGTGTTCACTTTCCAAATTTTCTTATGTCAAAGTACAATATCAATATTTTTTTTTTAAAGAGCGTAGACTCTGTGTAGATATTCAAATCTCTATGATATTTAGTTGATTTGGAAAACAGTGACTCTTTTGAGTTTAATATTTGATATTCATGAAGGCCATAATTGTTATATTTCTTTCATGTAATGCAAGAATGAACAAGAATAGGTCAGTCACACCAATGCTTAAGATATTAATGGAATCCATTATTAGTAGTGAATATATGTTTGCCATCTAGAATAACTTCAAGAACAATATGCACAAAATTCTTTTCTAAGTTTCATGCGAATTCATACGGAGGCGGTAAGAAGAGAAAAAAATTTGAAGGTACTGGTCAATTACTGGTCCATGAAATAAAGTCACAAAAGATTAGGTTAATACTAGAGCTCTCTAGAATTTTTAATTTATAATATTTGTTTCAGTTAATCGAATGAATTAAATTGGCCTACCTTTTTGTGCTTTAATTTAGTAAACGCTCTTTCTTACATGAAAACTTTTGTAGTTTCAAATGCACCATTTTCTTGTCGCTTGGTTTAAATTTTATATACCACTTGTTCAAATCAGCATCAATTGTGTAATCATTATAATTACTTGTTAATTCTTATGAATATTTTCATGCAATTCATGCATAAGCTGTGTAATCTAAATTGGCCTTGATTTTTTGTTTTTTAATTTATTAAATGTTCTTACATTAAATTTTTTAAGTTTCAAATGCTTCATTTTCTTATCGCTTGGTTTGAATTTTATATTCCCCTTGTTCAAATCAGCATAACTTGGTTAATTGTCATAATAACTTGTCAGTTCTTGTGAATATTTTCATGCAATTCATGCATATGCTGTGTAATTTATTATGTAAATTCACTAAGCCGAGACTTAAGATTAAATTTAACAAGATATGCAAGTTTTCAAGGTTAAAATAAATTAACTATTTAAAATGGAATTATGCTTGTAAACTTATTGATACATGAAATTTATGTAAACTCAACCATATGGAATATTAAATCCCAACCTGATTGCCATTTACTCATACATCTCAGTAGATCATGCAACTTCTATTGACTATTAGCTTGCTTATCCTTTGTGGGCGATTAGTAGCTGAATTCTCATTTTTTCACGGAGTTTTTATGGAATAGCTTGTGAATTATACATTCCCATTTGAGAAGCATCAAAAGTTTTATAACGTAATGAAATGGTCTATTTTGTAATGACAATGTACTATTATAATGACGGAATCATGCTTTCTAAAGAGTTAGTGGTATCCATAACACAAGGTCTATGCTAACATCTTCCCAGAGATGAATAGGAAAAATTGTATAAACTTAGTATCATTTCCCCTAAACCCTAAACCCTAAACCCTAAACCCCATATTTTTGTTACATCTCTATACCAATCAGGACAATAATATTTATTGTCAATCATTATTATGATCTTTCTCAACCAAAATACTCTACAACATCATCAAAATACAAATTGAGTTAGAGAAAAAAAACCAACCTCAATGGTAATACTGAATGCAAATGTGTGTTCTGTTAAATAAATAATCATCATCAAACATGAAATATTTATTAAGCACATATGTGTTCTTATTTAAATTCTAATATATCTTACTAATATGTTGTATATTAATATTTAATATTATCAAAATTACTCACCTGCATTGTGTAAAACAACAACCACCCTACTTAAATCATCAAAAGTTTCATTTTCAACTATAGCATAATATTTAAGAACAAAATAGTACTCCTAAACTCCTATAGAAACTCAACCCATCTTACATGTCTATATAATTACTTCGTTTGTGAGTTTAGATATTTCAAGTTTTCATGTCAAAATAAATAATTATTTTTTTTGGCAATAATAATGACTCCAATAATGAAGTGCTTGGCAATAAAATATACTTTCCTATCATAATTTAAGTTAATATATGTATTGATGTTTTTCTTCATTCAATTTTTCATTGAATAAAGCAATTGTATTCTCCTTTTTTACTAAGGGTTTGTTTTGGGGCAGTCGCAGTTGATGAATCAATGTTTGTTTTGATGTTCAGCTGTTGTGTGGTGATTGTTTATGACAAAAAGAGACTAATGCCCTTGTATATATGCGTTAGCTATAAGTTAGCTGTTTCATCATGATTTCAAAACGAACACGAGAACTCTTCCAATACAGAAAGTCAAAAGTCTTACAACTTACATCAAAAGTTACACATCACTTAACAATGAGTAACAAAAAATTAAAATTATGTTATCATTAATTTACTTTTGGTGTTCAAGTGATCAATTTTCTAGGATAATTTTCTCTTTAAAGATTTTCTCAACATGCGGTCACTGTCTGAAGTGGAGTCCTCATAGTCATCAACCCATTTAAAAAGTTACAATCATCTTCTGATCTACTCTGGGACACATATTATAAAATAAATTAAATACAATAATACAAGCTAAATATTAGTGAACAAATGCACAACAATGGCTAATAAATCAAGACTGTACAAGCAAATATGAAAAAATAGTCAGGTACAATAATATGCAAAAAATTTTTATTTCTTTTTCCTAATATGTTATACATCCTTGTTTTCAAAATAGTAAGAAAGCTAATGAATCCTCCACCCAGGAACCATAGCCATGAATATCTCCCTCTTATTAAACGCCCTCAAACACTTTCGTTGAATGCATAAAGGGGAATGTCCTCGAAGACTTCACTGATCTAATGTAGCACATTGGTAGCCTCCTAAAGGGATGGAGGTGCATTAGGTGCACTTGAAGTAGATGCCATTGAAGGGCAAACAGTAACCAACTTTGCAATCCGATTTCTTATAAATCTAGCACCCATAAACCCTTTGATGGCTCACGCTTCGAATAATTAGATTTAGTACTTTCATCAACCCCATGCAATGATTCATCGATGAGATCATCTGAAGTCTCTTCTCTAAGGTCATAACTACTACGACCTTGTGTATGTTCTTTAGGCTTTTGAGTTGGAGTTTATAAATTAATTTTAGTAGCGACAACACCACCGATCATTTGGTTAATATTCTCCTCTAAATCGTGATCTTTGCTCCATTATCTGAATTTTTTGGCATTTGACACTGCCTACAATTTAGCTAATTGCAAGTACACCTATATACTTACTGCATAATGAGAATGAAATGTGCAAAAGAATCAATTTACCCGTAGCTTTTCTCGCCACCACTCTTTCGACACATCAATGATTTTTTTTTTTGTAAAATCCCAACCCAAACTAGTTATTCATTGTTTTAACTCCTTTCATAATTTCTAATTCTTCTTTAATTGATCCCTTTTATTTTTTAATTTTGTTATGTTATACTCTCTATTAGTTCTCTATTTGAATTTTATGATAATATTTTGCCAATCCTTCTTATTAAAGCGAGTAGTTGGACAATTGCCAAATTCCGCCTCCTTCAAACATAGGTCGCAAAAAATTATTTTCACGTTGTGTTCCCAAGTGGCACTTGCTCTGAACTCTCTTGAATTTTCCATTATAATTGACTTAAAAAGGAATATCATATAGTTCGATTCAATTCAAAAGTAATGGAGTGGTGCTCACATATGTGACTGACAACATTTACAAACATATCACATTGTTCATAAGGATTTGCATGTCTAACACTTAAACATTTGCAATTATAAGCATACCACCAATAAAAGATTGAAATTTATTTAAAAGGTGGAATTGAAATGTAGTTAAAAGGTGGAATTGAAATGTATTCATTTGTTTAGTTTATTTATGAATAGGTGAAATGAATCTTTCATGGCATTAGAAGAATTATAAATTAACAAAACTGACAATTGAATATGAATGAAAAACAGGGCTCATATTAGAAGTTCAGTATTGGAGCGCTCACAACAATTGGGGCCGCATCTTCGATAAATGCAAGACTTTCAGGTGATAAATAAAGTTGTATATGTGTGGTGAGCAGATTAAGCAAATTTTAATAAGCCTCATCAAATTAATTCTCATAAGGTAGTCAAGAGAGAAGAAGCATCTCCATTTTATACTGTGCGTTTGTTGCATCATAGCCCTGAAAAAAAAATCCCTTTTTACATGTTGTGGGATAGCGTGCCATCCATCTCAAAATGAGAATAGGAACGTATAATACATCTCTGGATCAGCGTGACAGAGTATTGTAGGCAATAATAATTGATCAACGCCATAGCAGACTAATAGTTAGCAATAAAGAATCAATCATTGCACTTAAGATCATGCATAATGAAAGCATTTTCAAAATGTCCAAATAAACCCTTCATTCCATCAGGTCATTTAAATAAGAAAGGTTTATATATATAACACATAGTTCTTATGTAATTACATATTTATCATTTAAACTTCAATTTTTTAAGTGTTTGTCACGCTAGGTAGTCATGAGAATGTGCAAGTCTCTAACAAGCAGTTCTAAAAAGTATACAGCATCAAATAATATGTAGCTTGTACCTCAATTTTGTTAAGTAACAACCCTAAAGATGAGCCCCTTTATCACAAAATAAAGTTGATTATATGCATAAACTCCAATTGGTTTTATGTTTAAAGAATCTTTCCATAAAACGAATAGTTGAGAAAGACCAAAATAGAAGAGACTAAGATCTGGTAAAGCTCACTTATAAGAGCAATCAAAACTAAACAATCATATGTAGCACAAAATCAACTCTAAAAAGTTGGTAATCCTATATTTTTATTACATTGTAAAAATATAAGAATTGTTTGGTGTGCACGTAACGTGCACGCAAGAACAATTTTAGTGATACTACAAAATTAAGTGTATACATATTATATACATAAAATATTTGATGCTACTACATAAGACTTGTGAGATAAGCAAGTCAATTTTCATTTTTTTTTTCAAACCATCACGGTCATGGACAAAATACTCGCTTTGATATCAAACATTCAAACTACTACACCACAATTTTACTGAACTTTGCACTTGCATAAACATGTCAAATTAAACAACGATTTTTTGGAAATACTCCAACCATAATTTAAGAAACTGAGACCACCATCAACGATACAAACCGACAGAAATAACAATTGAATACCTGCTTGTTTTTCACATGTGCACATATAACACTCACAATAATACCCCAACAGTAACGACTTGCATTACTCCAGAAACATCCCCAATCCTTTGCTGAACTTTTCCCTTTTTTTGGCTCAAAATTGAAAATTGATAAGCAACAAATGAAAGGAGATCTTTCAAAACTTCCACAAGCATAGAACTCATGACATCTCACCCTATCAACAGAACTTCCAAATGTAAAAGAGGAACACCAACGAAAATGCAATAAAATTTGGCATACCAAATCACTAATGACCTCAAGAAATGTACCTTTATTTCATCGAATCCATAGAAAATGAAAGAAGAAACATCATTAGAGTCATGCTTGAAATACCACATCCACCCACCCTTAACTATTGATGCAAAACAAAATGAAAAACTCAAAGTGGAAGGAACTAGTTAGAATACAACAGTTGACGTGAGAGAAAAGATTCACAAACTTCTTAGTTCACTGTTTTCAAGAGGAGAAAATGAAAGAAAACGAGAATAGCTCAAATGACACGAATGGATGAGAAGAAAGAATCGAGAGGAGATCGACGACCACGCGAATGTCCTAAGTGTTCGAAGGACAAAGATTATGAAAACAAGATTTGAAACTGTAGTCACAACCCTTATTGCGCGGTCGCAAACGACATTTTTTCCTATCCATATTTGGAAATGGAGTAGAAGCGGAGCACCCAAATAACAATTGCGTTGCGGTTCGAATCAAACTGGAGAGTGAGTGGGGCGCCCAACAGACCCTTAGACTCCAATTCCTATGCCAAATACATCCACACAAAACTAGCTACTTTATTAAAATCAGACGATTGAAGCACATGTATTTGTAGGTTTTTTTTTTCAATAGAAGAATGACCAACAAAGTTTGGTCATTCAAATTTTTTTTTAAAAGATAGTTTATGATTGGTGCCATCAGAGTACTAGAATCCTTGGTAACATTCTATAGAATAACCAAATTATTAAAACTCCATATCTTATGAATGTTGGTGTTGGCTACTTTATCCTATTTACTAGAAAATTTGTAACAACGACAACAACAATAACAACAACAAGCCTTCAACCCAATAAGTGGGGCCGGTTACATGAATTTTTTTTCTCCATTGTGTCCTATTGAGTGTTATATTTTCTTTTAGTTCTAATAAATCAAAATAATTTTTATATACAACATGCCCAAGTCTTCTTAGGTCTACCTATATTTTTTTAACTCAAGTTAAATTTAAAATATCTATTCTCCTTGCAGGATCATCAGATGGTTGCCGTTTAATGTGACCAAACAATCTAAGACAACTATCTATTATATTGTTTATCACTGGAGCTACTCCATCCTTCTCACGAATATATTCATGATGCATTTTGTCTATAAGTTTAAAGGCACTCATCCACTTGAGCATTCTCATCTCAACAACACTTTATTTTCTGCTTCTCTTTTACAGGCTAACATTCTGTGCCACAAAGCATGCAGGTCTCACCGACATCTTATAAAATTTTCCTTTAAGTCTAAGAGGTACTTTTTTATCACACAATAAACCCAATGCATTCCTCCACCTTAACCATCCAACTTGAATTCTACTAATAATCCTCATCTATATCACCATCAATTTGAACCATAGATCCGAGATATCTAAAATGATCACTCTTTTTAATGACTTGATCACTAATAGTTGCAACCCAGCCATTAGATTTCCTACTACTAAAATTACATTTCATGTATTCAGTTTTAGATCTACTCAAACGAAAGCCTTTAGATTTTAAAGTTGACCTCCATAAATTAACATTTTTTTTGAACTTTCTCCCTTTTTCTCCACAAGAAGGATGTTATTAGCGAATAACATACACTAATGTACATCCTCTTATAAATGTCGAGTAAGAACATTCATAACTAAAGTAAAAGATGAGTTTAAAGTCAATCTCTGATATAATCCAACTAAAATATGAAAATATGTGATCAATCCTCATTGTGTTTGAACACAATTAACAACTCTAGCATACATATCTTTAATGACGTGAATATTTAAAATATTACCACCTTTATTTTTAAGAATTCGTTAAAGCACTCTAACCTTATCATAAGTTTTTCTAATTCAAGAAAAATCATATTTAGATCCTCTTTACTCTCTATACTTTGCCATGAAACCTCCCAATAAATGTATATTTTCCATAGTAGATTTGCCCCATATAAATCCAAATTGATTTTGAGAAACTATTGTATCACATCAGAACCTATGTTCAATGATTCTCCCTTAACTTTAATGGATGACACATTTACTTAATTCCTCTACAATTTGCACACTATTGTGCATAACGTTTATTTTTAAGAATAGAAACCAACTAACTCTTTCTCCACTAATCAAACATTTTTGTAATATTCATAAATAATATTAAAAAATTTAGTCAACAAACAATCTTTACATCTTCTAAATATTTACACACTTCTATTGATATTCTTTTAGGCCCTACTTTTTTTTTCACATCATTTTATTTAAAGTCTTCTTAACTTCTTTTTTACTTATGCGATAGTGAAAATAAAAAAAAATATATTATTATTTATGATATTAAGATCATTCAAGTCATTCTTATTTTCACAAATTTACACTGAAAAATTTATCAAAATGTATCACTCATTTATGTTTAATATCTTCATATAAGAATTTTTTTTAGTTTCATTTTTAATGTACTTAAATTAAATCTGTATTTTTCTTATCTCTTTGTTTGACTAGTTTATATGTATATATATATCTTTCATTTTATTTAATATATAATTTAAAGCACAATTTATATCACACGACGTATGGTCGTGCGAAAGCTTAAAATATAGAGTAAGTATTTACGTCGCGCTAGACAAAACCCCTCAGAGTCCTAGGATTTATGTTATTTAAGACTAAGGAAAGTTTTGTTGTGGATCATCTTTAGCTCCGTGTTTTGTCTTGATCGTCATCTAGAGTTGTCAGTTGTTGCTCGTCATATGAAAAATTTTCCGGGTTTTTTGTTGTAGTGTTTTGATTTTATCAAGTGTACTTGAATTGAATTGGTTGTTGTTATTTTTGTTCTTGTTTGTATTTTTGTCACTGTTGTTATTGTCAAGTCACTGAGTTTTGCTATAGGGTTATTCCTAAACATGTGACCTACTGTTTTCTACCCTAGGGGTTTTTATAGGTTTAATGAGTAACAAAATAGTAATATTGCATGCATAAGCAAGATATGCACAATTAAATGCACTAAAAGGGAAAATATTAGTGCGTACCTGCCGCTTCTGATGAAATCGCAATTGCCACAAGCATCAAATATTTTTAAATGTAAACACGAGACATGTAAACATGTGTATTTGCATAAAATTAAGTGGCACACATATATGAAAGATCAGAACTGGACATAAGTATTTCGAGTTAGAGATGTGCTCAGATTTATCATACCGAAAGATTTCGTAGCCAACCATCGACAATTTGTGTGTATAAAATCCGACATCGACTAGAAATTACCAACAATACGATCGAAGGAGCGTAGTTCTTAGCTCAATCCAGGTAACATGTGGACATTTAGAAGGTAACACCCAAAATTCATAGTTTGTCATGCATATAAGGTAGATTTTCACTTAGCAACCAAAATATTAGTTCCACAGGAATTGTATTTGTTTTGTCACTATATTGTATATTTTGTAAATCAGACTCTTCACAACTTAATTACATTGTCGGACCAAAATTACCAGCAACCTAAGAAAGCGAGGGTAATCTCTTGTAAAATGTCAGCGAATAGTAGTGTTAATCCTATACCCTCACGAGGTTATCGGGTCTGGAGATACAATACAATTCTGTTATCCCAAATTTTTCACCAGATGCCTTTCTCATCACCGCCTATACCACCAACACGTCCAACTTATATGCCAATTCGATGGTCCATATAAATTGCATCGCTTTAAATGTCTCCAATTAGCAAGGAGAGTTTAGACATAAAATTTAAAGCCCAAACCTTTGAGCATTGGATGTTATTGTAGGTTAAGTTATTGCGGGATAATTCTCATTAATACATGTTAATTTAAAGGAGTTCAAATCATAACTTGATGGGTTTTTATGTTTTAAGGATGATTTTTCTCAATGAATCATAATAAGCCCAAATGTTCTTTAGGATATCCAAAATATTGTGAAGGTATTTAGAGGGTGACTTTGAACAACTTTAGAATCTTCTGGCTTTTTTCAAGTTCATTTGGCCTTGCTATATTGTTAAGTTGATTGACCCATGTCAAATTAGGAGTTATGTTATTATACTTTAAATTGTGCTTAGTGTAATCTTGTGGATATCTTAATCAGCTCATGAGTAGGGCAAGTGATCAATTTTTAATGTTATATTAAGGATTATGTAGGTAAACACCCCTAAGGGTATGCTTATAGCCATTAGAGAATTTTACACTCTCTCCTCTCAATTGGGCTTGAGTTTGTAGTGTTTTATGATGTTTCATTATCATTTATATTCTCTTCTTTAACTATTCCTCAAATGATGTTAAATTAAACATAATTCACCACCAAACTCTTAAGGTTTAAGGGTGAACTTGTATGTTTTGGAAAGGTTAGTAAAGTGTGCTCAATCTTTATTAAAAGGATTGAATTTTATTTGACCATTGGTTGAGGGTTCAAATCAGTGATTTATTGATCTTCTAACTAATACCCCTCACTCTCAGATCATCCGAATTCTCATTTCTTCCTATACATAACAATTCAAATATTTACATTTCTACCCTTTTTTAGAAAATATTATGAATGGGTCACTACCTTAATTACCCTTTGTGTTTCAATCACTTCAGTGAGTCAATCATCATAAATTTTATCCCATTTCCCCTTGATCTAACCTAAAATTAGGGCTATAGTGTAAAATTCTCAAAATTATTATTATGCCCTTAGGGTTAATGTTTGCACAACTCTTGCATTTTTAATTAAATGACCATGAAACTTCACCGATCTCTTACTCATGGGCTAAATGAACATCAGAGCTGGAATTATATTTTTCTGAGATTTAAATATTTTTTGTAATTATTTAAACTCATAATTATTAATTTCTAATGATAATTGATTTGATTACCCTAAACATGTCTTTGTTCTTGTGAAAATTTTATGATGTTACTTAAAGTCAGATGAACAATCAGGATCATTTTCATAAATTTTTGAATTATATTTTAATTTTTATAATTTTTTTAATTGATTTTTTATAAGAAAAATAAATAGAAAAAAGTACATTTTTAATTTTAAAATCCACTTTCATTTTTATTTGGTCCCTCCGACCTCAGTGAACTCACCAAACTTCATTTCATTTTTTCTGACTTATATTTTATTTTATTTTTAATTATTTAAGTCAATAGTTTATAGAATTATAAGAAAATACGTCTGAGTATTGAAAATACATCTTCTTGTCTTTAAAAATTTTATGAATACATTTTAAGGTAACTGTCTTCAATCAGAGAGAATTTTGTGGCATTTAGAATTATATTTATTTTTTTATAATTTTTAATCATTTTTAATGGAAAAATACCTAGAAAATGCATTTTTAATTTTTGCCTCTGACTTTGATTAATCTTCATGACTTTACCTCGTATTTTTCTGATTTGTATTTTATTTTTTATAATTATTTTAAGTAAGCAAAGGTGAATCCATTGGAAAATTAGGGCTTTTAGGGTTAGATGTGCTCTTAGTCCTTGGAAAAATCAGAAAACATCATAAATCCCATCGGGGATAAGCCTTGAATATTTCATGTCATGATGATTAATATTTAGTTATTTATGATTAGAATAGTTTCTGAAGTATTTAATTAATTTAAAATTAAATATAATATAATTATTTTTAATTTTATGTTCATTAGATTATCTTCTGTTCAATAAGCACATGGTATTTTTATTTCATTTTTTGTGATTTTCTTACATCAAAATATGGTTTTTTAAACTTTACATTTGATTTTCTGTATTAAATTAAAAAAAAAATCCCTCATTTATCTACTTTACCATGCAACAACCGCTTCATCCTTGGCGTCCCGAAGTCTCACACATCATCCCGCGGATGGTTGCTCTTTACACATAGGCTGCCTAGTCACCACGTGATCCGGGGGCTTGTATCAGTCCAATCCGTCGTCTACGATGATTCGAGCTGCCCGTTTCGAGTACACAGGAGTGGACGTCATCGGGTCCAACTATAACTCGAGAACTGTCCATGATCTAGGGTTAATATCTCGCTCGATTTTCAACTAATTTCAATCGATTTGTTCCTAAAGCTTCATCTCGACGAGACGAACACATCTATGCGGTGAGCATGAATTGTTGAGCTTTTCACAAAAGTTCAAACCGAGTCAATATTGGGGATTTTTGAGATATACCTTTGTTCAAGAGGTGAGACCTCGATTGGATTGGTTGAGAAGCTTCATCTTGGTCCCAAAAACCTCCTCCAAGCTTCAATTTCCTCTGTGATTGGGTCTAGGAATGAGTTGGACCAAAAAGTGGATCGGCGCTATGGTAGAGGCCACGGGAGGGGGATTTTGATTAGGGAGGTGTTTTTAAAGTGTGGGGAAGCTTTTGGAACAATTAATTTGGAGTTTTGGTGAAGTTAATTTTGAGGTTGATAATGCCTTGAATTTTAATGGAGAAATTAGGGTTTTATAGTCAATTTGTGAGCTTAGGAATGATGGGAATGAGCTTCGTGTGAGTGTAAGGAGGGTTTGGGATGATTTTGGCCGATTTTTCCCCAAGTTTGTGCACTTTTTTTTTCTTGGGACGTGATGGGGTGGTTAATTTATAGGCCAAGTATTGGGGTCAATTGAGTTGGCTAGTGGGTGGAAAATGGTGCTTAGGTGGATTTGAGGTGGAGGCTAAGTTCCAATGGGGGTGAGCCACATTGGATGAACTCAATTTTAAGTTTTCCCCCATGGATGGTTCTCGGGTTTGGGCTTGCCTTTGGCTATGGTGGGATGGTGAGCTTGGGTGGTCACCATCCAACTGTGGAAGGTCAGTGGTGGGTAGTGGTGAAGTCAATTGGCTTGTGACAAGTGTCTAAGGTTTGAATTTAAATGGAATGAGGTTTGGTTCACTTTTGGTTTGACTTGGGTTTGGTTCATGGGAACGGGGTTGACTCACTCCCAAGGTGGCTGACCTTGCTGGGTAGCATGGGGACTTGGTTTGACATGTCCCAATCATGGGGATTTAGAGTGATTCATGAGAGGGATTTAAGTGCTTTTAGCAAGCGTGGAAAGTGGGTCCTCATTTTGTTACTTAGGGAATGGTGACACATGTCATGGCTAAGGAGGCTCACATGTGGCTTGGACAACTCTTCATGACTTGCATATGGCTTGGATAGTTTTCATGGGAAAGTATTTTAGAATACTTGGGTATTTTGTGAGGGGTTGTCATGGAGCCCAATTTAGGTGGTTTTGATCATGATATTAGAACTTAGGTTTTGAATTTAATTAAATGGATGAGGGAAAAGATTTCATGCCATGGTGGATGGGCTTTTGGTTTAGTGGGCTTTTGGGATGGGTTGTGAAAGGGATGGTTTTGGGCTTTAGATGATAGGCTTGGATTTGGGTTTGATGATGTTTAAAATGTTTATGGTGCGTTTCATGAGGCCTTGAATTTATCATGATGAAATTTTGGGACATAAGCTTGGTAAATTTTGGGTTTAGGGGAGTGGTTCGTGAGTGGGGTGGTGTCATGTGTGAGTGTGGGGCTGATGTGAATGTGAATGTGATGTAATTGTGTGTATTATGTGGTGTTAAATTTGGTGGATTAAGATTTATGGTGAGTTTGGTGGAGTGTATATGAGTGTAATGTGAATTTGGGTGAATTATGGTGGTGATGCTTGTGGTGTATGGATTGTTTGTGAATTATGTATAGGGCATGTGATGTGGTATATGCGAATTGTGTGGGATGTATGAATGTTTATGTGGTGAATGTGAATGTGCATGTAGTGATATGCATGTGTATTTAAGGTGAAGTGAGCGTCCAAGTCATAAAGGGTTTCTCTTAAGTCCTTAAGATCCTATGGAAACTCTTTTTGAGTTTCATCATGTTGGTCTTAACCAACTCAACCAAGGGTTGAGGGTTTGAGACAACCCATGTGAAACTTCACAAGAGAGCCAGGAGGTAGTTTGATCGTCTAAGTAGGATGAGTCCCATCACTAGTCTTCTAGGATAGTCAATATGAAAGTCCTATAGCTAAATCTTCGCTCTAGGTAAAGGATTTAGACCTCAACAAAAATAATTTCAATAGAATGACCTTACAATCTCTGCAATCTTGACGATATATTTTTCCTATAAGAAAATAATGAATTTTTGTTTTGTTAGATCCATTCTTATTAGTGATTATATGCTCATATATTTTTTTTAAATTAAAAAATACTAGTAACTTAATCATATGCTGAAGAAAAATCTAGTATCACTCTACTTCTTCGTTAATCACTCCAAAATCATAGTCATAATTGATGTTTCTAAAATCTTCTACTACTTTACCGACATGTCAATTTAAATCTTTTTCAATAAAAATTCTTTCTTCAAAATATATTGTTTGTATTAATTTTTATGGATCATTATATTTTTTTTTTGAACATATATTTAAACTTACTTGGGGAGTATAAATGCTCATTACAGTATCAACAATAATATTTATAGTTATAATTTCATTTTCAATTTTATTAATTTTTGCAATATTATTTTTCACTCTTATCTCTAATTACACTTACACTATTATTAGGATGACTCATACCGAAATATCAAAATTTAAAATCTAAGCTATCAATCTCTTTAATATTTTTTTAACCCATTTAATTTTTTTAGTGCATATGATATTTATCTTCATATGAACCATAATATCTATTTATTCAATTAATTTATCTATGAGAGCACATCTATTCGAAGTTCACATCCTAATATTAGTTACATATACTAATTTTCTTGCCCGCATTCATCCATAATGTTGGAACACTTGCTTATTTAATAGTACACCTGGGCGCCGGTGCAGTGACCCTTGCACACTTTTTAATGTATTCCAACAATACAGTGTATCGCTTCGAGAAGACACCCTAGCATTGACACAATAATTAAAAGGATTCATGTTATAGTTTTTCGATAAAATTTTTATGTTGGCTGTTGAATACCTAACAAATCCACTTTTTGCATCCAGTCTTAGGATCTGACAAAATTAAACTTAAATTGAGCTAGAATCATCAGCAACTTCTATAATTCAAATAAAGTATTGGCAAACATGATTGTAAAATCACAAGAAGAAATAGTATAAGAAATAAAATGAATCAAAATTGATGGCAACAGAGATGGAGTAAGAGATACTATTATTTAACAAATCCTGAGTAACAAGTATGCATTCTCGAAAAAGATAATTAAAGTATTTAGAGATTGGTAAAGCCCACGGGAGCCAAGGCAGAGTGAATTGCACCCAACAAGTTGTTGGTTCCATTTGATCATAAGTGTTTACAACACAAATTTTATGCATGTACGCCATGATAAGGAGTGAAAACTTTTCTAAAATTTTAAGAGAAATAAAATGTGCAAGCTGTTGAGAACCTTATTTTCTTAGCCAAATTTATAGAATCATGATTAATCCTTCTATATTTTACTCTAACGCCTTGTTGTAAATGAGAACTTTTTGCAGGAATTTAGGCATAAATAATAGATTTTATTTCGTCGGTACTAAATTAAAATGATATAATCCCAAATGCGTAAAACTTAAAATACCTACAATTCAAGAGGTAGACAATCTCTCCCAAACTCTAACCTTAGATTCAAGATAACAGTCTCACACGCTTCACTCTAAACATATTAAGCTCTATTTATATTCTACAATAATAACTAACAAATGTCTAATTTTTTTTTTAGCCTTGCACCTAATATAAGTCTTCGAATTATTTGGCAAGCTTGACGTCCACTCAGTACAACATGAGGCGGACGGCATCATAAGCGCCGGTCTACTATTACTCCCCTCTCAAAAAGACACATTATCCTTAAGGTATAATAGAGAAAACTACTGCTGGATCAAGTTGTATGACTCACATGTGGCGTCATCTCTGGCAAGTCTTTTATTTAATCAACACTTCTTTCTCACATGTCGATTCCTGACACATATCTTTTAACTCAAGGGGCTCCATGAAAATTTTCATATCCTCATTTTTTCCCAGGAAGTGCCCAATGCATAAAACATTATCTTTTGGTGTAACCATGTTCTTTTTGTGCTTAATTTTTCCTAATATTTGATCAATTGCAATACCCTTAATGACTCCCACTGAACGGACCTCAACTGATCGTTTGCCTTAGATGATATTGACAACTGCATTAGATATTGGACCTGCCCATGGATGCTGTAGTTCATCCCTTGGTTGAATTCTTTAAAATTCAACATTTAAATATTTGTTGTTCCATAGAAGTGAGGTATCCCCGTGCTTAAAGTAGGGGTGTCAAAAATTGACCTTACACACGAACACGACTCGAACTCGACTCGAAAAATCTAAGTTAGGGTTGGCTCGAGTTATCTTTGAGCCGGGTTTGGGTTTGAGAATTCAACAAGTAAAAATTTCGTGTCGGGTTCTGGTTGAACTCAAAAACTCGAACATGACGCATATAAACACAAAAAAATTGTTTTTACTGTTCTTATGACATAGCTTGTCATATATAAATAGATTTTTTTTTTAATTTGCATAATGTTACTTTTTAAATGCTAGAAGTATAATTTTTAATATAAAATTGAGTTGGCAGGTTAAACAGGTCGCGGGTTCGGGTTAATCATGTCGAGGTCGAGTTGGGTTCAGGTTGTTTTTCGCTCGTTTATTATTCGGGTTGGATTCGGGTTGACCCAATTTTGTTTGGGTCATTTTCGGGTTGGACCTAAACCCGACTTGCTGACCTAAATTGACATCCCTAGCTTAAAGTGAGACCTAGGACTATTTTTAGTAACAAAATTAAAAACGCGCTTCACATTATCAACCCAATCCATGTTAAGATGTTATGATATTGTAGTCATCCACTCTCTATCTGTATGATGAAAAAACATCTCATTTTCTACTGCCAACCTCACATTGTTCTCCCCAAAATTATAATCTATATCATTTCTATCACTTTCACTAAGAACAGTGGTAGTTTTTAGATTCATTACAAAGTGTTGTCAACAAGGCTTTCAATTCTACGTGAAGCTTAAGTTCCATCTACTTAATTTGATCCCCTCATTTTAATTCAAAAGATTCAACCAACTCTGTTAGCGTCGAATTAAAACTTCGTGGGTAGCAGTATTAGTGCACACTGATGGGAGAAATTTTCGATCTCAGGATTATAGCATGTTTGCATTCCCTCCGAGATAACCATCAACGTGAAACTTCTACATATTGTTGTAAGAGTTGTTGGATTGGTGTTGGAATCTCTTGCCAATTTCGTGTCATGTGTCTTTTCTATGTTATACAACTTAATCAAGAATCACAGCTTTGCATCCTGAATTACCCTAATCATTATCTCGAGCGTCACCGAAGTCTTGAATGTCGCCCCTGGTCGTGATTCGTTATTTCTACCCCGTGGAAAATCTCTTGGGAATCCCACTATTTGAGTTTTTTGTATCATTGTGATTGTAGCATTTCGGTATGACGCTACACTCATTATGCTCCTATTAGCTAATTCCATTGCATTTTTATCTTCAATCGACTCTTTAATTCCATAGTTTCTCCTGATCCTCGCGGTCTCAACAGATGAAGCGCTGCTCGAATTTCTGGCCTCAATCGTTTAATGAAGTTTTTTTCCAACACTTTTTCTGATATCCCTCTCAAACGACTGGATAGCATCTCAAATTTCCCTATAATCCATTATGGACCGTTACCAAACCAATGTAAAAAATTGCTCGTGGCGCTACTTTGAAAAGCTCCGGTAATCGGTCATTGAATTCTTTTAATGTTCTAATTGGTAGACTTTCTCTCCATTGATAGCATGCTATAGCATTCTCTTTCAAATACATGGCAATCCCCATCATGTTTTCCACGCAGTGAGTCTTCTCCAAAATTTCTTCGACCGAAGTTCATTCCCCCTGTGAGGCGGTGGTTGAGTTCCCTTCCTCGACCCATATTGATTTCCCATCTTCCATAAATCTGGGTCATCCCATAATCAGCTCGCCGTCCACATAGGCTCCTTAATTGCCTTCCATCCAGAAGGCTGGTGCAACAAAAGACATTTGGGTAGTCGAATGCTGCCCTTTGCTGGGGCCCCACCCATCGTTGTTCCCTGTTTCAGACCGAAATCTTTCGAATCGATCTTCTCCAGAGCCGAATCACAAATTGTCCCGTTCCTCCTCTTGTCGCTTGTTCCAAACCTTTATATGTCTTGCAATTCTCTCTAAATGTTGCCGCTGAAATCCGTACCTGACACTTTCACTCGATCCTGCTTATTTTAGCTTGTTCCAACCACTCGGATGTCGTGCTATTCCTTTCAAGTGCTGTCGCTCGAGCCCGCTCAAGATTCTTTCGCTCGATCCTGTGCATCCAAATTCTTCTAAAGATAAGGCAACGTTCTTGCTTTGATGCAGTGCAAATCCTTATGATTGTTGCCTCTCCTATTCACTTCAGACGCGATTTCTCGAACCTATGGCGAGCGGCGGCTAGTTTGCGTGAAATTTCAAGATCTTCATCAATTCTTCTAAGGACATGAATCTCTCATCCATGTACAAGAATCACCTTTCCATGGTCGAGTAAGGCTCCTGCATTTCATATTTGATTTTGCTCACATTTCCTTCTAATTTTTCCTCCAAGACAATTACTTTCTTAGCCGCCTTTATTCCTAGAACAATTTTTCATCTCAAAGGTGGGACATCTGTATGTTGCAATCCTGTTGTTGGCTTCTTGGCTAGCTCGAATCGCGACTATATCATGATGTACGGTCACCAAGGTGGAACCCTGGATGCCGTGATCTCATTGTTGGCTTCCCAACTAGCTCTAACCGTGACGGTATCGCGAGGCGCGAAGGCAAAATCTTTTACGCTGTGATCCTGTTATTGGTTTCCCAACTATCTCGAATTGCGACCGCATCACGGTGTTCGGTCACAAAGGCGGAACCCCATACAAGCTATGATTATGTCATTGGCTTTCCAATTGGCTCGAATTGCGATTATATCGCAATTACTCCTAGGAGGTTGCTTCGATACTAATTTGATAAGAATCAGACAACTTTTTTAAGTAATTATGACAAAAATAATAGATTATATTCCGTTGGTACCAAACCAAAACGATACACTCCCAAATACATAAAACATAAACACCAAATCAAGAGTTAGACTCTCTCTCCCTAACCCTAACCCTAACCCTATTCATGATAACAATCACACACACCTCATCCTAAACCCCTTAAGCCCTATATATATATTCCACAATAATAACTTACAAATGACAAAATTGCCCTTTTGGTATTTTGTCTAACATAAGTCTTCAAATTATTTTGTGAGCTGGCGTTGACTCAGTGGAGCATGAGGCGAACGGTGCCTCAAAGGCCGGTCTAACAAAACTTTTTCCATATTACTATATAATCAGTAGTTCCCATAGGTAGAAATTATCGAGTCAACCTAGAATTCTGTTGTATAGATAGGGGTTTCTGTTGTATAGATAGGGGTGCCATATCCTTACTGAAATATATTCAAATTTAAATTATTTCTTTTCTTTTTGTGATATCAAAGCTCTAGGAATTATAGAACCTTGAGCATGACTACCCTCTTTCTACAGTTGCAACCCTAAGACCTATCCTCCTCTTGCACCTTTTTCCATCTCTTTTTGCCTCCCTATCTTTCGCAGACACCTGTTTTTAATTCCTGCACTTGCTTTTGCCTTGTTTTCTCACCCTCCTTGCACCAGTTGCTCCCACTATCCCATTGAAGGAGGGCCTCAATGCTGTGGTTTTAACGAAGAAAAAAAAGATCTATTCTCTTTGGATAATGTTTTATATATTAAAGTTTGACCAATCAAATGGTATTAATTAAGCCCTAGTGTGTGAGTACCAAAATATTTGATCTTTATTCAAGTTGAATGAAAAAAAAAAAAGAAAATTTTATTTGGTCCTAAGATTCCGAAAGCTTTCCACCAAGGAAAGAGATATTTGAACCACCTTATTGGACCCATATTGAGTTAGCATGACCTCAATTTTACTATATGGGTTGCAGAAAATTTCTCATTAATGTCTAGGCTTCTTTAATCTATATTTTCTTGATCACAACCAAGGATATTTAGGATACAAAGAAGAAAATTTGTTCCGAGCTATGCGGTGCTGCCTCGGACTTGCACCATTAAGCAAGTTGCTCTTTTCATTACCTAATTTTACAATGAAAATGAAAATTAAAATGACACGCAGTGAAGGTCTGCAATGCTATAAACTTAAGTAAAAAAAAAATTATAAATTACTAATGGGGACAAATGTTACTAAATATTTGAAAAATACTCGATTGTCAACTTAAATTATGTCTTTTCTACTTTTAAGAGTGAAGAAGGGAGACATGCTTTGCTGAAAAACTCCACTAAAAGCTCCTCCCGCTGGTCAGAATGTTGTCTAATCTTTTGTTCCTGCAACATACAGAAGCAAAATTGAGCCATATAAGTCTGAAGCAAGCCTAAAATGGTTTAATAGTTCAGAATGTATGTTTATAATTATTATTAAATGGCGGCACTAACCTAAGACATGCTAGAAATTATATGGGAAGCTTCCATAAAATAACCAGTCTCCATATCAAATTCAATCCAAACATCACCAAGCAAACAATGTTTCCTAGAAAGAAAAATTGTCACAGACTGTGTGATTAGAACAACAAGAAATAGAGAAATTGCAAGCCTTTGTCACAATATTTGAAAAATCTATGTGTGTGTGCTCTATTGCTAAATTTGGTGAATATTTCATCTCATACCTCTTGTGATTTTAAAAATTAATTCAAATGAAATGTTGATAATGTACTCACTAGCAGCACATCATATGACCAACTCTTCAACGGAATTTTTTTCTTGTATATCCTGCCCAATAAACCATAAATTTAAAACTACCTTATGGAACCCTTTGCCAATGATTTATTAAATTCATTATCATATATTCTTCACACATTTAAATTGTTGATGAGCCTATATTTAAGTCAAAATATGACATTTGACCTAAATTGTATTTTAGTGTTTTATTCTTATCATTATTTCTTTCATGATCGAATCTGGTGGAAGATGCTTGGGCATGTTAAGGAACAAGGAGTCTATCATCTAGTTACAAGTAATAATAATCACATAACTAATTCGCATTTATCTAAAAGTTTCAATATAAGGACACAAATTTGGCTCAAGCTTATTCAAACTGGTACTCATTTTTTAGTGTGCTACAATCTCTGTTCCTTATATTATTCAATAAAAACAGAAGTTGGAGGATTTCAATGAATTCTTGAAAATGACATCATCCATGAATCGTCTTGGGCTAAGATTCACCAAAATGTGGAGTTGCAGAGAAAAAAAAAAGCTATCTGCTTTAGACCCCTGGTGCTCGAGCAGAATGTTTCAAAGTTTTATTAAGGGGAAACCACCATAACCGCCACATTTTTAATAAATTGCCTTCCTTAGTGGAATTTTATAAATTAAAACATTTATTGAAACAATTCACTGAGTTTTTCCTTGATATAGAGCAGAGAATTTATTGATTCCTCTAAAACATTTTGGAGTATTGCGTCTCTCAACTCTTCGAGTATTGATACTCCTCAACTCATAAAGGGTTTAGTGACTGTCTTGGTTATAGAAATTCATCATCTCCGGTGAATTTTCCTTCATTTAAAATTAAGGATTATATGATTAAGTTTTCCTTCAGTGGAAGACTTGGGTTGAATACAACTTTGAATTTCTTAAACTTCTCTCCCAAGTCCTGACCACCCAACTCACAGAATCTTAAGAATCTTAACGATTTATTACAGGATTTATGCTTGCTGGAGCAATTAATCGCTTCTATCTTTAAGTGTTCTTGAATTACTCTTGGATGGCTCAGTGCACGTTAGAGCAGCAAGTTAGATTACGTTTTTACACTTATTGCACAGCGATCAAAATTTTAATGCAAGCACAAGGCTTCTCATCTTCCAAAGACTACAACATTATTTCCAAGAGGAAGTAAATATGTAATCTACAAAAACAATGGATGCAGATTTTGTTAGAAGTGAAACCTATGATTGATTTTCTTTATTTTTTTTATTTTAATAAATATTTTTTGGAGTTGTCCTGTTGGAACAATTGATCCCAACCATATCTAAACTATTATTGCATTACTCGTGTATATTAGTGCAGAAGCAGTTGATTTGGGTTTTTCGTCACCATCTACGAAAGTTTAATAATTATAATATAAACATAAGGTTTCTCATTAGCTTCCAATAACCGCAGAATTGAATGTCACGTTGGTTTTTCCTCTATGGGCTGTTTCCTTCATTGTGATCTCTTGCTTCTAATTTTTCCTCCTTTCATTTTATATTCTCACTGGCGCCAAAATTGCTTACTCTTCCAGCCTAACTGCCACCACCACCACATTCTTTTTGTCAAACTTTGATAAACCAGCCATTTCATCACTGCTGCATGCCTCCACATTGCCCTCCCTATAACTTTTTTTGTCTTGTGTCCCTAGCTACTATCAATTGTCAATGTTACAATAGGCACTATACTGTAGAGTTTACCATTTTCTAATTCTCATTTATACTTGGGAGTTGTGCCTCTGTTTTAACTTCTTAGTTTAGGGCTTGCCAAGAATAATATTTTTAGAGAATGAGGTGATTAAGCTAGTTTGAATTGGAATTGTTTATATAACAAATTTGCGCTTGAGCATCCTCAGGAATGGAAAGGTCAACCAAATTTGACTAGAGGCTTTTCGAGTTGATTTCATCTCAAGTTGAACTAATTTGACTTTTAAAGTGGAAGGTAAATGTGTATCTAGTGTTTTGAAAATCCACATTTTTTTCTAGCATGAATTGCTAAGGAAGATTTCTCAATTTTAGTATTTATGGCAACAACATTGATCAGTTTCATTTTAATTTTTGAGTAGTTATCTTTTTTACATGGAACTAATGTTTATAAATAAGGTAACTTGATAAATAAATATCTTCTAATTAATTTGTTATTTAAAGTGTGTGTTTGTGTGGGTGGGTGGGTGGGTGTATATACATATATTATTTTTTTTATTTTTATTACACAAACACTCAAATGAATGCACATCGCATATACAAGGCCAAGGTGGCTTACAGATGATTTTAATTTCATATCTTATTATTAAATGTTAGATTTAAAATTCTACATTGTTTCTCAATGTGCCCATCTTTTTTCATAGACATTGTTAGGTATTTTGTGTGGGAAATCATTATATTTTTCTTTGTCATCCTTCCAAAGCCTAAGTTTATGCCTAAGATATATATGGTTATATCGCGGATTTATGATCTTGGCCTTTGAGTCACGATACTATGTTTTGAGCTTATATGTATTGGGATTGTTGGTTCTTTGTGTAATTGTTATATTTTAAACTTATATATATTTGGTCATTTCTAGGTTATAAGACTTGATTGTATATATGTTAATTAAAATAGATATTATGATGATGATAAGTGTGATGGTAGATATGATAATGATGATAAATATGGTAATGATGGTTGCGGTCAAGATAATTATGGTATATTATTTGGAGATAGGTTTGTGTTGTTTGATTTATTCCTTTTATTCCTATAAATAGAGAGTCCCTTGTAATGCTAATCAGCTGATTTTTGAATGAAAAATTTCTCCTTAATTTTTTTACCTTTTTTGTGTATTGCTCTTAAATGAAGGATTATTTGAGTGTAAGACTTCACAACTTCTAAGAAAGAAATAAGTTCTTAGCAAAGCTTTATTTTTCATAGAGGTTGATTTTAATTTATCCTTATTTCGCTGCCAATTATC
Source organism: Phalaenopsis equestris (assembly GCF_001263595.1). Classification (NCBI taxonomy): domain Eukaryota; kingdom Viridiplantae; phylum Streptophyta; class Magnoliopsida; order Asparagales; family Orchidaceae; genus Phalaenopsis; species Phalaenopsis equestris. Next base: position 81,772 of record NW_018251016.1, read on the forward strand.
CTAAATTCATCAAATGAGATCATTTGCAAGTTTTAATTATTTTGCATTCATGAAAATTAGATAACTAGTGTGCTTAATATTATAGTAGTTTGAAGTATCTTACCCTCAATCAGGAATTGAGGCCTTTTACCTTATTGAAGTGAAGCATAAGTCTCGAAGCGAATTGACGTATGCCTCAAGCTTAAAGGAAAAAAATATTCAAAGTTTTTAAAACTCATATATATATATATATATATATATTTCAATGGTGAAATCGATAGTTGGTCCAGTGGGCACCAAATATTGATTCCCCCACATGGGTTGAAAATTCGGTGTGCTTGATTCTGATTCGAAGAGCCCGCGTCACGGGATTCGAACCCCTGACCCGAGGGACTTATGCCAAAGGTCGCACCAATGAGCTAGGTATTTCGCGCGCGCGCGCGCACATACACACACATATATATATATATATATATATAATTTTTCTCTCTTGTTATGTCTGAATCTTTTCAATATTTTGCAGCTGATATCTCTTGATATGGGTGCTCTAGTTGCTGGGAGAATGTACCGAGGTGAGTTTGAAGCATAAACTATCAATAGTTAAAAGGATTAAAACTTAAATGCTAAAAGAAAAATTAACTAATTAAAATAAAAGGAAAGATAAGTTAAAAACATACTAAAAATAGTTAAAACGAAGAGGGAAAAAATATTTGAAAGAGAATAAAAAAAATAGTTAAGATAAATGAAAAAAACAAAAATAAAATAAAATAAATTAAAATATAATAAAAAAATACCTTAAAAGAAAAAGAAAAAAAATTAATCAAAGTAAAATATTTGTTGAAAAGGTAAAAAAATGAAAAAATAAAAGAAAATAAGACTTAAACCCTCTTTCATCAAATTGGTCTAAACTCTTAGAGTTTGACATTAATTTTGCTTATTGATTTATTTATTTTATGTTTTTATTTCGTTTTTAAAAACAATTAAAATAACTTAGATATTTTAATTGTTTTAGGAAACAATTATATTTCATTTTAACAAACCAAATTTATTTTATTTCAAATTAAAATTTAGACAAAATAAAAAAAAAACAAAAAAATATAAAACCGAAAAATAACCATTTCCAAACGACACCTAAACCTTAAACTTTAAACTCTATTATACGTAAGTTAGAAGTATATTTTTAAATAAATTTTAATTCGAGATTTTGACCTTATGCCCCTTAAGGTATATTGCCTTGAGGCATTCACCTTAAATGACAAGGGCATAAGTTTCACTCAGCCCAAAAACATTGTAAACCGAGAGAGAGAGAGGAAGAGAGAGAGAGGTTGCATTTGGAATATTCTTTTAAATAAGGTTTCTTCATATTATGTTTGTGCTCAATTGTAATTGCATTACTCTCAAGTAATTTAAAAATTACTAATGTAATCATACTCATTTTACATTAAAATTTTTTACATTATTTATTATGTGACTAATCTTAAACATGTAATTACCATTAAACACAAGCACAATATCATGAACATGATAAGGGCAAGAAAATTGAAGTTATTTTTGTGCTAATCACACTAGATGTCTAGTTTTCATAAATGCAAAGAAAAAATAAGAAAATATGATGATTTAATCTGTTATGGATTTTTTGGTTGCCAGTAATGAAGTGTGGACAGGTTGCATATCATGAACATCATAAAGGCAAGAAGATTCAAGCTATTTTTAATTTTAATCACACTAAATGTCTAATTTTCATAATGCAAAGAAGAAATAAGAAAATTGAATGATTTATTATGTGATTGATTTTTAAGTAACCAGTGGGGAAGTGTGGATGGGTCGAAGTTGTGCTCAATTGTAATTGAATGTTCCTTTTTATTTACTCTCAAGTAATTTAATTATCATTATTGTAATCATATTCATCTTAAATTAAAATTTTTTACATTATTTTTATGTTAATCACACTGCCATTGCTGAGTGATAATCCTTCTTATGGATAAAACTAGAGAAAGTATTAAAAAAAAAACTTGAATTGTGGATGTCTACATTAGAGTCTAAAGGCCTTCGTTTGAGTAGATCTAAAATCGAATACATGGAATGTAATTTAGCAGTAGTAGATCTTTAGCAGTAGTAGATCTAGTGGCAGAGCTGTAAATATGGGTGATCAGATCATTAAAATGTGTGAACGTTTTAGATATCTCGGATCTATTGTTCAAAGTGATAGTGATATAGATGGGGATGTTATTAATAGAATTCAAGTTAGTTGGTTGAAGTGGATGAATGCATCAATCAGGTTTATTGTCAGGTTTATTGTGTGATAAAAAAAATACCGCTTAGGCTTGAAAGAAATTTTTATTAGATGGTGGTGAGACCCGCAATCGAGTAGATCTAAAACTGAATACATAGAACGTAATTTTAGTAATAACAGATATAGTGACGAGTTGTAATTATGAGTGATCAAATCATTAAAAGGTGTCAACATTTTAGATATTTGGGGCCTATTGTTCAAAGTGATGGTGATATAGATGGGGACGTTTTTAGTAGAATTCGATTGTTTGGTTGAATTGGAGGAATGCATCGGGCCTATTGTGTGATAGAAGAGTGCTGCTTAGACTTGAAGGAAAATTTTATAAGATGGTGGTAAGATCTGCAATGCTTTAATGTGAAAAAGTTGGTCTTTAAAAGTTAAGCATAAAACTAAGTTAAATGTACTGCGATGAGAATGCTTAAGTGGATGTGTGGCTTAACACTTAGAGACAAAAGGCAAATTGAATGTATTCGTGAAAGGGTTGGTGTAGCTCTAGTTGCAGACAAGATTAGAGAGAGTTGTCTTATGTGGTCTGGTCACAGTAAACATTGATCATCTGACGATCTAGTTCAAAGAGTAGATATTTTAGATTCAACTTATGTTAAAAACAGTAGAGGTATATCTAAAAAATGATCTTAATTTATTAGAATAAAATGAAAATATGATACTCAATAGGATATAATGGAGAAAAAGGATATAATGGAGAAAAAGGATTCATGGTAGCCAATCCCACTTAGTGGGATAAAGGCTTGTTGTTGTTGTTGTACACTAGATGTCTAATTTTCATAAATGCAAAAGACGAAATAAGAAAATTGAATGATTTAATCTTTGATGGATTTTAGGCCAGCAGTGGCGAACTGTGGATGGGTTGAAGTTCACCTCTACAAATGATCCATTATTGCTAAGATTTCATTCCCTTTTGTAAGAGATTATACAAGTTTTGTGAACTCACTCGTAAGTACTTTTTGAGCAGAGAGTTGAAGCAAACAAAAAGAATAGAAAAAAGAGAAAAGTTTCATTAAAAGATTTAGTGTTTAGCATTATAAGAACTACTTATTTATAGAAATAAAAAAAGTGATCATACTATATAAATCTTTCTCCATTGTCAAGCCGACCGGAAATACTTCGACCTCATATCATCAATACATCTACCATCATTATTATACCTACCATAACATTTATTATCATTACTACATCGACCCCATCATCATATTTATCATCAATCCTAATAACATGAAATTGCTTTCATAGGTTATGATATTAGAAATAACTCAACATATACAAGCTCAAAGGATAATATCATGATACAAAGATCCAAAAATATATAACGCATATAAACCCAAAACATATCATCATGACTCAAAAACTTATCAACATAAGTTTTCACAATAAAATAAGATATTTCTAGCAAATAAGTTTAAACTTTAGAATGACACTAATGACAATGATATTCTGCATCAATATTGGTGGAAAATGTCTTTTGCAGTTCGGCTAGTGGATGCAAAGTTTTTAAGTGGAAAGTTACTTTGGATCTTTCTTAGGTGATATGCATATGACAAATTAGTGCATATATATTGGTATTCAGTTTGTGAAGTGACTGAGAAGGTTAATGACCCTTTTGATTGTTGAGAACTGTCTCTGTTACCTCTTGGTGTTGCCGCTTGCCAAATTGCTGTTTTAGTTTTTAAACATTAATTGGGAAAGGTGAGACTTAAATTGATGCCTATCGATTACTACAGGGCAAAACTTATGGCAACTGTGATTAGAGGAGGGGGAGCAGCTGATCATTGGCAATTAAGTTGCTTTGTATCCTGTGTTTCAGCTGTCTTTTTCTAATTTAATACTGGGTTATTGTGACGGCCCTAATTTTTCTTATTTGATTAGGAAAGCATACAATAATTTAAGATCAAAACCTTCAAAGATTCAGTACATTCATGGCCTTTTGTTTGACTCGACATTTATTATAATATTCAGTTGAATAGCTTTGCGAACATGCTGGACACTATGGGCGATTGCTTATAACTTAGTCTAGGTTATGATTTTCTTTTGGTTGCATTTCAGTTTTGTCATGTGCTAGCAACTCTTCCAATGCTGCTCAGATTAAAGAATAGGCACAGTTTCTTTTCAAACTCACGATCACTGTTATTTCTCTTCCACTTCCGAATTTTTAGTTTACTTAAAATCTGTGATAACTCATTGATTGTGTCATGTCATTGATTGCTTCTAACTTAGTGTAGGTTATGATTCTCTTTTTGTTGCATTTCAGTTTTGTTAGGTGCTAGCAGCTCTTCCAATGCTGCTCAGATTAAAGAATAGACACAGCATCTTTTCAAACTCACGATCATTGTTATTTCTCTTTCACTTCTGAATTTTTAGCTTACTTAAAATCTGTGATAGCTCATCGATTGTGTCATGTTGTGGGATTTGGGTATCCATGGTTTGCTTGTTTAGTTATTTCTTGATTTTCACTTCTTTTTAATTAATTTCTCAGTCGATTGCCCAACTCCATTTAAATTTATATTAGTATCTGTTTTCTTTGCAGTCTCTCTCCAAATTTTAGTTGCTTGTTGTAGTCTTCACATACTATCTGAACTTGCTATTTTCCAGGAGCAAAAATGAGCATACTGATTCAATTTTACTTGTGCATTCTCTTAATTTTAGAAATCGTGTCTATAGACTCTTTTTTTGATGCATGTATTTTTTAAAACACGGCATTGTGTTATCCATAGGTTCAAAATTCTCTCAACATCAAGTATAATGGAACAATTCAAGGCTTGAAATATATTTGGAGAACCGAGGGTGTCCGTGGCTTATTTAAAGGAAATGGTACAAACTGTGCACGTATTATTCCAAATTCAGCTGTAAAGTTCTTCAGCTATGAGCAGGCATCCAGGTTAATATCTATGCTTTTAAGCTTTTCAATGAGAAGATGCATGTGATTCTAATAGTTAGTAATGCTAGCTTTAGGCAGCGGATTGTTTGCATGTCTTGGAAAAATAGGTTTATGCTAATTTCCAACTAAAATTTAAAACTGGATATTAATAAAGCCGTTAGACTAATATGGGATGTTAAATTTAGGAGATAGTCTTACTGAAGGGGCAGATTCTATCAGTAGATATCAGCACACCTTTTGCTGGTGATGAGAATTTTCTCACTTTTGTATGCGCACCTAGAAATCTATTTTTCTGCACTCATTTATGTTTTTTGCTATGTGCAGAGGGATTCTGTGGCTTTACCGGCAGCAAACTGGCAACGGTATGTCCTTTAACTAATTCGTAGCATTGAAGTATTATTTACCGCATAACATGTCATAATGTGTGGCGTACTTATTTCACTGGATTTTGGGAGAAGTATGTTTCTTAAAGATTTTATATTGGAAAATTTGAGGTTCTTTTTATAATAAAGTAATGCCTTTCATTTCTCAGCAACCAATATATCTTTTTTTGAGAGTTATGGTTTAAGCATGGAAATGGGAGCAAATATTATTTAATCCCTAATTGATTGATCTAATTATCATTTAAAACAAATAAGAATTTTCTTTGATCTCCAATCAAGTTAATTAATTGTCCAACTTTAATGATTAATTAAAATATGTACCTTTTTTAATAGCCTAATCAATTCTTCTTTAGAAATTTTTTATTAAGTAGCCGAATTTATTATCATATTTAATTATTAATTCGTAGTAAATCTAAATAATTTATTTTTAACTTGCCTTCAAAGTTGATTTGTTATTATTTTATTATTATCATATTCTGAAGTGAATTTAAAGGGAATTTTCAACCTCCTATGATTAAACTGGTTCTGAGTTTTATGAGCAGAGTTTCAGAAACAGGGGCTTTTTTTTTTTTGGCGGATTTACATGCATGCCACAGAATTCTTCACAATTTACAGATCTAACACCTAAAATTTGTTTTTTACGCGCCTACCACCCAAAACTATGAGACACATGAAATATACTACTCGGCGGTAACTTCGTATAATAAAAACACTAGCCAGTCTTCTTTCTCGTCAAGCTCTTCGACGGAGATGGAACTAAGTTGTCGAAAAGATTTAACTCTTCCCTCAACAAAGAATCATCCACCGCCATCCCTTCCCTCTCTGCAACAAAATGAGGAGAAACTGCTTCCTTCCATAAAACGTCGAGCAAATCAACTTGTAACCCTTCTCTTCTCAATTACCTTTCCCTTCTCAGCTCGGTTGCAGCACGGAGCACCTACCTAGAAGCTTTGAGAACTTTGTTGGAGGCAAATATGTCATGAGGCATACCGGTGTGGAAGATCTCTAAAACCTTGTGATAGAGAAAGCAGGAATCAGAGTCGTCAGGGAAGCTGGTTTGCATGGGCTTAACATAGACGCTGTGAGAATGCTCTGAAGATAAATTTGGATTCAAGAGATCAAGTTCTGAGGCAGGAAATGAAAGCACATAGATGAATTTGTGTTGGAGAAGAAATGGCAAATAGCAGCGGCGAAGGAAGAAATTTGGGCGAAGAGGAATGTGCAACATCCTCGTATGGTCGCAACGGAGGTCCGTCTCCGTCGAGGATCTTGATGAGGAAGATAACGTGCTAGTATTTCTATTTAATGGAGTTACAGCTTGGTGGTATATGTGATTTGTTTCAAAATTTTTGGTGGTTGGCGCGTGAAAAATAAAACTTTTTGTGTTAGTATGTAAATTATTAATAATTCATTGGTATGTATGTAAATCTCCCATTCTTTTTGTACTATACAAATTGTTGATCTCAATTCCACAAATTCGTGAACTCAATTCTAAAGCAAATTGTCCCTAAGTGCAACCCTTTTTATAATTGCATATTTAATATACCTCTATAAATATAATGGAAAAGTTATTTATTAAAAGCATATTAGTTCAACTTGTCCAAAAAATGTGTTATTATTAATGCTTATTTAAATGACATAATGATAACTAAAGTTGAAACGGGGGAAGAAGTGACCTGATGAGCACTAATAGCCATGTCGTGTCTAAATAGGAGCTGTAACTTTTCAAATAATTTAAGGATAAAGTAAATATCAAAATTTACTGTATATTTTTGGGTTTAGTCACTACAAATAATGTTGAAATTTATGGAGAAAAATTTGATGATGATACAAAGAAATTAAAAAAAAAAATTATAGGAGATCTAAGAAAGTCTAAAACAATTGAAGTTTACAAAAATGACAGCCATCTATGTTTGAAGCTTGCCTATGATAATATTTTTGAAAAATGGAATAAGGCTGATAGTCTGCTGCACGACAAATTAGTTATCTGTTTTGCTGAACTGCTGAAATTACCTCTTTGAGTAGTCTAAGTTTTAAAAGCCTTGCATAATTGCCTGCACTTAGCATTCACTCTCACGCTCTTTTAGTCCAGATAGCTTAAGATAATGAAGTACTTCACTTGTATGGCGCTTTATATGTTGTGCTTTTAATAATATTTGCTTTTAGCACATGCTGATGTTAAGTTCCTGGATTCAAAATTTGCTAGTATCACTTTTAGCATTGATATCCAAAATTCTTAAAAAAGGAAAAAAGAAAGAGGAAAAAAAAAAAACAATGCTTCTAGATACTTGAAAATGGCTTCTGCAATGCTTCTAGATACTTGAAAATGAAAATGGCTTCTGAAACTTTTTTGAGCATAGATTTACGATCTTTCAATTTTTTTATTTTTGATATGTATTTATGCGATTTGTTATGAAAAGGATATTGCAAGAACAATAATGAATTGGGCAAGCTTGTGAGTAGTATTTCCCTTGTTTAGCTTAATAGTTACTGTATTTGTTTATAATCTATTTTATAGATCAGGTTTATGTAGCATTTATTTTGCAACTTCATTTTTCCTGATATTATCCTAATATGAAGTTAGTACGGAAATAGAGATTTGATTTGACACACCTGGGTTTGACATATCTTGACAAGTATCTGTTTCTAGCTGTATAATTATAAACTGTTTAATGATTATGTAATTCATGTTTTATTTTTTGCTTATAGAATTTTAGGCATATAGAAATACTGGTAAATTCATCCAAACTTTAGCTATAGTAATGGTTCTTATATTCACGTGCATGTTAAGTTAGGTAGCTAGAAAGCATGTAAATAATAATCGACAAAATTCCAATAAAATTATTATTATACCATTATTTATGCAAACTAAAACTTTGCTGATATCATTTTTGATTTTTTTAAAATAAAACAAAATGATGGATACTAGTGTATAACTACTTTTTTTCATTAGCTGACATTTTTTGGCATTGTGTGGCATGGTTTTGGAAGCAATGAGTTGGTTGTACTGTGGTAAACTAAGGGTCTATTTGGAATAACTGCTGCTGTTTGAAGAAACAACTATGAAACTGAAAAAAAAAAAACAGTTTTTAAAAATGCTGCAACAAAAAAAAAAACAGTTTTTCAAAAAGCTGCAGTGGCTATTAAAAATTTATTTTATTTTCAAAAAGTCAGAACGCAACTTTCTAGCAGCCACCACACTTTAACAGCTCAGGTTGAAAAGACAGCTTTTTATCACAAAAAATTTTGAAAATGATAAAGATAGCATGAGGTTTTATAATATTTTTAAATTTTTGTAGATAAGATAGATTATAAGTTAGATGAATTTTTTTAAAATATATTATATTTAATTTTAAAAACTAATTTTCGTAAACATGAGGTTTTATAATATATATTAAATTTATGAAGTTAAATTATATTCTTGCATAAATTGTGCTGTAATATTTTTCATAAAGAATAATGAAAACAATATATTTTTTATATTAATAATTAATTAAATATAAAACTGTGCCCATGATGTGTAGTGTCCATTTTTTTTTCAATTATGTCGTGTCCTTTGTTTTAAAATTATGTCGTGTCCCTTATCGTGTCGCGTCTGTGCCCCGTGTCCGTGTCCGTGCTGCATAGGTATGTGTTTTTTCTCTGAAGCTAATATGGTTTTTAACCACATTATTCTCTGTTAAATTTCTATCAGATTTATCCTTCATACTTCTCATTTTGAATCTTTTGGTCACCAATCACTTGTTACCAACTACAAAATTTTTTTTTATTTCATGTGAATTTGTATTTGGGTTAGCAGGTCCATAAAGATTGAATGGCTTAACATTAGTCCATTACTACCCTTCCATGTAGGGATATACCTTGGTTTTACGGTTTAAAAATGTACCTTGTATTTTTGCTATTTGGAAGCTATAATATGTGGTGTTACTTTTATGGAAGTCTCAAAAACTTCAACAACTTGGCAATACATGTTAATTTTTTTTTAATAAAAGGGTGAAGATTTTGTCATTTCATATCTATTTCAATGTGCTAGCTTCTTTTGTTTGAAAGGGAATTGTTCATCATGATTGCACATCTATCCCCCTCTTTAGCATTTTCTCTCTCAGTGAAAAATCTTGAATATTGCTGCATGCTACAAAATTTAGAACGGAAGAGTGAGATTTTTGTGTTTTCACTTTACAAATGAATCTCATGCATAAATAGATAAAATCAAAAAACACACGTAACATGAGAATTTTTACATGGCAAACTCGGGAAGCGAAAATATAAAAAATGTAGCCTGACCCAAAGGAAATGATTCTTCTATAACAAATTATAAAGTTATCTCCTTCCTCTTCATTGAAGAAGATGGGGTTACAAAATGATATGCCGAAACTTAATCTCCTATACTTGTAAAGAGTTAAAAGTGGTGAAAGATGAAGATAATGATTAGATGATGATGTTTGGATAACACTACTTGGGTGATGTCAAATGATGGCCATTCGACAAGTACAATTGGCTACTAAGGGTACAGCTAGAATTCTTGGAAGTCTTTTAGCTCTCCGCCAACTTAATGCCCTCATTTATATAAGCATTATGTGGTTATTTTATAGTCTTTTGGAAGACATTTTAGTAAATTTAGCAAAAATCGTAAAAAAATTTCTTCAACGGTATGTGTTAATTTTTTAATCATTTAAGTGCTCTAATGACTTCAAAATCAAATGATCTTAAGCTCAATGGATTTTTCTTGTTGAGATGCTCGATGTGACTACAAGCATACCAAATTGTAGATCATTTGACCATTTAATAAATGTTTTGATAATTTTGCTCTGCATGCTTTATTTGGGAATTGGGCTGATTTTTGTTGATAGGTTAATCTTGTTTATCATTCAACCTGACTATATATTTGTTGAAATTGAAGCTCAAATGATCTTGATTTTAATTAAAGAAATTTACATACAAAATGCATCGAGATTCATTATGATCAAGTGAATTTTGTGACGACATTTCGACTGTATTATTTAATATGCCACATATATACTCACAACCATGAATTAACCATAGTTACATCAGTTGAATATTCCATGATGATGGCTATATTTGTCTTGCTTAATGTAGCTTCATGAGTGTAGAACTTGTAACTCGTGACAAAATTGTGAATCTGATTTGTTCGTTTCTTTTTTCTTTAGAGGATGCACAACTTACTCCTGTATTGCGCCTTGGTGCTGGAGCATGTGCTGGGATTATTGCTATGTCTGCCACTTATCCGATGGACATGGTCAGAGGCAGGATCACAGTCCAGGTGTTTCTTCATTTTGTAATCAATTTGTTTTGGTTGGTTTAGATTCTATTGAGTTTTTTTATATTGCATTTATGATTTTTTATTAGGTGAATTAGGCCCTCTATATTATTTTTAGTTGATATTGGCTTTTGTGCATCAGACTGAGAAATCCCCTTACCACTATCGGGGGATGTTCCATGCATTAGGAACAGTCTATAAGGAAGAGGGCTTCCGAGCACTGTACAAGGGCTGGCTTCCGTCTGTCATAGGAGTTGTAAGCTCTCTCCACCATGTGAAATTCCTCAGTTTTTCCTGTTCTTTAATATACTCTATTATGAACAATGCTTTTAACTTGTTTTTGGTATCTCGTTAATTTGTGCTGGATAAGTTTTTCATGCTGGCTAAATCTCTTCAATCAATGTTGCAGAGAAGAGTCTCTAAATTTATTTAACAATAAACATAAGAAGGAAAACATTACCTTCACCAGCTCACTATCCAATAAAAATATTTCACCGAATAACATTTGATGTAATTATTTGTTTAGATGCTATGGGGTTGTTTTCTTGTGGCATGAATAGAAAATAATAATTTCAGTGTTCTAGTTTTCCATTCCAACTACACTACACTTATTTTACCTAAGGTATGATAATCCTATTTGATGCTTAAACTTTTACTATTACAGATTCCATATGTCGGTCTCAACTTCGCTGTATATGAATCTCTGAAGGAATGGTTAGTTGCTTCTAAGCCATTTGGCCTTGCTGATGATGAAGAGCTTGGTGTGGTTACAAAGCTCGCATGTGGAGCTGCTGCTGGAACAGTTGGCCAAACTGTAGCTTACCCACTGGATGTCATTCGCAGAAGAATGCAGATGGTGGGTTGGAAGGATGCTGCTTATATTGTAAGAGGTGATGGAAGGACTAAAGGACCACTGGAATACTCTGGAATGATTGATGCTTTCAGGAAAACAGTTCGCCACGAGGGCTTCAAAGCTCTGTACAAGGGCCTCGTTCCAAACTCTGTGAAGGTTAGTACTCCATTCCCGTAGGAGATAAGTGCCTTTTTTTTAAAAAAATAAGATTATAGCTAATTAGAACATTTTGTTATATTATTGAAATTTGGTTCCTCTTTTTGACGGATATCAGGTGGTGCCATCAATTGCTATAGCCTTCGTGACATATGAGGTCGTGAAGGATGTTCTTGGTGTTGAAATGAGAATTTCAGACTGAGATTGGGGTTGTGTATTAACTGCTACTACGTTAAAAGACGGGAGTCTCTTATTTTTGTTGGCGGATGACTCTTTGGGGCTAAGGTGGAGTTGTCGTCTTTCAAATAGCTTTGTTGATATCACAATTTATTGTAATTAGATATCCAGAGCTTCAAATTTTCCATCTTTGACCTGAAGAAATAAATATTAAATTCTGTAGAATGCAGATAAGGGTGAATTTATGTACATTCCTCACATCCCTAACTCTGTTTATTCTGTTTTTTATATGTTGCTGTTTCATGCCAATTATATATTAGGATTGCTGCTGCTGCTGCATGACAATGCCCGGATGTGAGATCCGACTTGAAATCTAATACTTCTTTTTGTGCAAATTACGGGTAGTTTTCATTCAAATGAATTGGATTGAATGTAATGTTAAAATTTCATATTCGACGTTTGGTTTCAATATAATTTTAGTTGTGTTTGGTTCATTTTGGAGGTACGAGTGCTTTTTTTTTTTTTGATAATTTTCTATTCAATTATGTAAAAATGAAGTAGACAATTCCAACTGTATTTTATTCTGAGAATTAGCTTGAATACAATTTCTCATTAACTAAAAACATATTAAATACAAATTTATCTACAAAATTAGTGGGTAAAAATTAATTTCAGATATCATTTTTGTCATCTTCATTTCCTCTTTTAATTGCTTCCAACAAAACAGAGCATTTTTTTTCTGTTATTTACGCTGGTGAGAGGATGAATATTTTTTATTTTATTTTATTGTGTAATTTCATACTATATTTCTCAATTCCCGACTCATTAGTGTTTTAAAAATTCTCTTTGAATTCCCACACGCCAATTCTTAACTTGCAAATATAAACAACTGCACCCTAAATGTCTAAAACTTGCAGCCTTACTCTCTTTCCCCAAAGCTCCCTTAAATCATTATTAATGATAAACTCCAAAACAGATGCCATTCGTTCCAAATTTGATCAAGTGCATATGATAGTTTTTTAAGTGTTTTGATGATCACAAAGATAGTTTCGTTGAGACAATTTAATTGGCTTATTTTTGTATGAAATTTAAGTATAGAGTAACATAAGTCTATACTAAAACCGCATCAAATTAAATGGTAGGTATAATCAAAATTTTGGATTATTCAAGGGAAAATGAGAAATTTTGATCTTAATAAATATGATTGGATGATTGAAATACAATGGAATTAAAAGGTAGAAATTCACTCACCACCTTTGCACAATACTAACAATATCATAATTCTTCTAATTTTCATGACTTGGAAGTTAATTAAGATCAAATGATTCTTAAGTGATGGGTGCAATAGAAAGGATGATAATTTACTATTCTTGAGCCTAAGATTGATGATGACGTGATTTTTTAATAAGAATACATATCACTTAAATCAAAATTTTGAAAATCACCATTCCACTTATCATGATTGTTAAAGTTATCATGATTGTTAAAGGCTTTAGTGTGACATAGGCTTGATGTCTACACTCAATTGATCGGATTTAGAAGATAACATGATTGTAAATTAACATCTTTAAACACTACAAGTCTGACCTTAATTGCGGGCACCACTATCTTAAATGACTTAAACTTGCCTTAGGGGCACCCACTCACATAATTTTTAAAAGAAACATCAATTGGTTAATTGGGTATCCTATCCTTGATTAATGAAACGATATGATAAGTTCAAAATGAACTCGGAATATTTCAAAAAATCTTCAAAGTGGTCGAAGGTCATGCCTCAAGCATTTTGAAATCTATTGGACATTCTGAAGTGCAAATTGTACTTGTTATATTTTTTTTCTAAAACCATGCGCTAGGATCTTTCTGAGATTCAATAAAGTCATAACTTGCGGTTTGGTAGCTAAGCCTTCATCTACTCCTGGAATTTAAATTTCCTGCAAAATTATATACATGCTTTGCAAGTACTAACCTTTCAGGTGGAGGAACGAGAAGAATCGATAGATATGCTTTTAAATTATTGCATTTATCTTTTTGTACTTCTTGCCTCGAGCTTGCATGTTAAACAATGATGTTACCCGGCATAAAAACCAAAACTACTAGGATAGCTGTAAAACTAAAACAAAAACTAAAAATCAAATAAGATAAAATTTACCACCATAATATTCAAAATATAAGACAACTCAAAATTAAATCACAAACATCACAAAAAAAAATTGCAACTAAACTAAAACGTCTTTATCAGATGATCGGGAATCCCTAGGAGGAGGTAACCTACGGTTGCTAACAAGATTTCCTATGGTCTAAATGAAAGTATGGAACTCATTAAGTTGAGTTTAGTAAATTCATTTAGATTAAATAGTGGTACCGGAATGAGGGAACCGTGGAATCCTAACCGGTGTCACTCTAATCAACTTTGATATGCCCCATAATATTTAATAACGATGACCCTTAGCGACATCTGATTTGACATTATAACTTGACACAGTAGAAAACCTAAACTTGCTGCAATGAGAAGCTTGGAGCGAGCATTGTGGGCAGCACGACAATCTTCAACAGCAGAACCTGTCTACATCACCTAAACAATTCTTTCGTTAGAACTAAATAACTAAGCTATAGGACTTCGAGGTGGTTTGCTTATGCATCATAACTTCTCAACTTTTCTTTTGGCTTTTGTATAGCTCTGCTATACAATTTAAGCCCTAATTTGTCCTAGGATTTCGAGTTTATCGTTCGTCACAGCCTAAATCCTCACATCTTTCAGGCTATTTGTGTGATCGTTTCACACAAGTATAAGCCCTAATTAATAAAATTTGTAGGATGAATTAATAAAATTTGTCTAATTAATAAAATTTGTAGGATGAAACATTTAAATATTTCTTCTCAAAAGTGAATCCAAACTATAGGGTAGTTTGGGTAGTCACCGAGGTTCGCCTTTGGGTCTGTGACATCCCTTAGGTCTTTCTCCTTTGGATTCTACAATAAATGTTCCAAATTTAATCCATTTCCCTTTCACACCTCTTTGTCCGATCTCATTAAAAAATTTTATCCTTTTGACCTCTTTAAAGATTATATTCCCAGATTTTTATCGAAAGTTTTCTTAGGTGACTTCGGTTATCTAAGATGTAATTAACTATAGAAGCTTGTCCTTCTAGGAAGCTTTTTTGAACCCAGCTTAATATAAACCCTATTTAATTCTCTATATTAAATAGGGGAACTTGTCAGCTTATAAATAAAATGGTTTTCGTAGAACAAACTGATACCATATATTTCTTATCGAGCCTCATCCTCAAGTCTTGTGTTTATCTTTCGGGATAAATACATGACTTGAGGTGTAGTGCACTTTCATTTAAACTGTGAAAGATTTGAGATCAGTTTGATTTCATATTTTCCTAAACTGTTATAGACACCTTCTGGTGACTCTGTTGAGGAAAAGCTTCTCTCTCCATGTTAATCAAGAAATATTATCTTCATACATCGGTAATGTATTCATGTCTCTCATAAATCAGATTACCCTTCTTACGTTGGCATGCTTTACCCATTTATGTCTTGGGTAAGTACAGTCAACTCTTTTGGACTTCAAGACCGTCTGTTCAATCACCTTTGAACAGGATGGTTCAGGAGGCCATTAAGGACTTTTTAATCTTAGTGTGGGGTCGGATCCCCAATAGGTGGGTTGGTGGACGTGGACTAGTTTGACCTAAGCATTGTGCGCTATAAAGTTGGTCCCGCACTGGGTCCTGAACTTCACTTTTTCCCTTTCGAGTTTGCTTTGCTATTTTGCAAATTAAATCACATTGTGTTATGCTGCGCTTGCTCTTTAATTTTCCTTATATTAATTACATCTTTCTACTTTCAAACTATTTTCACTAAAATCTTGAAATCTCCACAAATTAAATAAGGACTTACCCGGTCTACAAATCGACCATTGTTAATTTGTAGCGCTCCCACTAAGATTACGAGGTATTGACCAAATAACTAACTATAGAGGTTTCTTTTTCTTAAGTTGTTGCAATGACATTCCCAACACTCACTTTCTCGTGCAACCTGCTGACGAGCCGCAGTGCTCGCATTGTTACCCCCACCATTAAGTTTGGAGCAGAATTTGATGAACTCGAGGTTATACCCGGGAAAGCCCCGTTCGTCGTGATGAAAGTTGCCGCTCAATAGGTTCAAGAACAGTCTACTGAGTTTAACCTAAACTGCCCTTAGGATTTTCCTTCTTACAAGAAAGTCAAGACTACTGCCACCATGACACCTACTAAGCATGTTGTTCCCGTTTCTGCTAAGGGAAAAGAAATTATGATCATCGAATACCTGACTGAAGGATTGGTTGTCCAGCCGTTAGTATTTGAAATTGGATCAAGTTTGAGGACCATAAAATTAACCCGAACCCAAAGGAGAAACCACAACCAGAAAGTTTGGAGGGCTGCTAAAGCCTAGATATCTAAGGAACTACTTGTTGATGACGGTCCTCATCAGGAGGAGTCAGAATTACTGGAGATCTACCCACTTCTACAAGGAAGTAGGTTCCATCCCTTAATGGATACTAATGAGTACAAAAGTATCCAGAAGATCGCTGCTACTTTAGCATCACCTCATGGACAAGGTGGGGAGAGGAAGAAGCCTGCTCTTATCACCTGAGTCAGTACAGTTTTCCAGAGACTAGATGCCAAAGAAGGTTGTTCAGTTGGTGAGTTACTCAAACGAGTGGGATGTGCATTATCCCCTCACATGAAGATAGAAATTCTAAGAGACGTCAGATCTACCAGACGTTCTCAGAAATCAACTGAAGCTTTGCCTGCTCGCATTCCCGTCTAGTTCTGCTTTGGAAGCAAAGTTAATACCACCATTGTTGCTACCGATTCTACTATCACTAGACCCATAGGCCGTCAACCAGTTAAGTCGTGTATGGGTCTGAGAATTCTACCAATTACCAGTCACAAGGATGGAATTAACATTTTGAAGAAAAAGAAGAAGAGATCACCTAGTATTGTATTTTGTCTGCACCATGGGGAGCATACTTTTCTTCGACATGTTGTTGTTCCTGCTGGGAAACTCCGGCTCAAGACTCCGTCTCAAGACATCACCGTCAAAGAAAAAGGTGTGAGGTGGGTACCCAAGTTCTTCGTACTGATACGGTCCAGTAAACCCAAAGGGCAGGATCATGGAATGAAGCAAGGGTCCAAAGTATCCAGCATTGTCGCAACAATTGCTAGTTAGATGGATGAGCAAGTAGAGGCTGTCCAACAAAGTCCTCTAGATCTCAAGGTGCTACAATAATCAATAATTGAAGGAAATGTTGAAAAGATAAGGGTCGAGATTTCTAAGTTGACCTGAGAACATGGAGTTTCCATTGATGATGATGAAGATTTTGACTTCAATGATTACCTCGAGGAAAATTTCATGGATATCCATGTCATCAAGACCAGAGCCACTGCATCTGCGCATGAAGCTCAACCTCTCGTCGAAGAGAACTCCGTAGATGAGCTGTGTAGGGATGTTTTCCTAAGGGATGATCAAATCAGCTAAATGGAGAAAAGAATAGAAGAGATGGCTGCTGCCATGACCGGCATGTCCACAACTCAAGGATAGTCTCAACAACCACAGTTAGCCTCCCCATAAGTCAATCAAACAGAGATTGTACATATCACAGACGCAAGGAGGGAAGTTGCTTCATCGAATAGAGATGAGCAACAAAAGAAGGATTCTCCATCAAGTGCCATACCGGAAAAGGAATTTAAGCAAATGGTCGAGCAAGTTCTTGAGGCCTTATCCCAATCTAAGGGCGGTGCATTGATTTTGAAGGGTAGACCTTACCTGGAGAAGTTTGATGCCGTACCCTACCCTAATGGTTTTGTGTCACCAAACTTTAAGCGTTAAACTATAAGATATTTGACGGGGCTGGAAATCCCAGGCAGCATATAACACTTTTTTAAGCCAGTTGTGACAACATAGAGGGAAAAGAAGCTTTGTTATTTCGACAGCTTATCAGCAGCCTGTCAGGGATTGCTATTGATTGGTATGCCGAACTACCCAACAGATCAGTCAAGACAATTTTTAAGCTAGAAAAATTGTTTGTGAAGAGATTTGCTGGAGCGCAACATCATGTGTCTATTGGAGATCTCGTAGTAGAGAAGCAAAAGCCCAACTAGACTTTAGTGTACTACATTTTGAGGTGGAGAAACCTTAGCATGATATGTGAACCTCATCTACAGGAACATCATGCGATTGAGATCTTACTCAAGAGCATCCATGGGCTAGTAGATTTCATGCTTAAGGGACTCACCATTAAATTTTTCGAGAAGCTACTTAGCAAAACCAACAATCTTCAAGATGAAGTCAAACATATGGATTCCCAAAAGAAAGCGGAGAAATTCAGGATGACCTAGGCATTTGAAAAGAAGTCTGAAACCGTGGCGACAATTGACATAGGAAAAAAGGAAATGAAGATACATGTACAAAATTCTCATCAGAATTCCCAGTTGTCATCGCGACATGCTCAACAACAGACACAACAGTATGGCCAGTCTAGCCAACAACCGCCTCAGGGGGGATCGTATCGAACAGAAAATAGAAAGGGTCCATCCTTGACAGAATGAAGGAAAACAGTTTATTCCTTTAAAGATGAAGTGGTACCTAAAATGTTCAGAAGCCTGATGAAGAAGCCTAAATTCAGATTACCAGAGCCAAAAAAACCCGAAGAGGTAAAAAAAAAAGGATCAACCTAATTATTGCCCGTATCACCAGATGCTTGGACACACTATAGGACACACTATAGAGGATATAGAGGATTGTTTTGTCTTTAAGGATTGGCTCAAGAAAAATCTTAAGGAAGGAAATGTAACAATCCCGAGAGAATATTTAAAAGAACCTGAAAGAGGTTCTGTAAATATGATTTCGGCCAAGCCAATCTCTCCGATAGATCCATATTCAGAAAAGGATGGATGGAGTACAGTTTGGAATAAATCATCCAAGAAAATATTAGACCAAATTCAAAATGCATCAAGGCAAGCCTCCGTTCATAGTTTTCAGCCTGCTAAGTCAGAGATGAAGATTTCACCAGGAAATTCGCTGCCACCAAAGAAGAAGAAGAAGAACACCACCATGAAGACTGATAGCACAGGGGTAGGATAGGGGCTGCCTCTGCTAGATTAGTTGTCTTGAATTCGGGGAAGAAAATCCTTGAACCTTTGACCTTGTATGATTATCTTTTTGCCCCTCCAGTGTCTTATGAATATAATGATTATAATTTTGGTTACGTTTTAAGTGTTTCAAGTAATAATGTAATCGATTATGACCAATCTAACTTCAATCTCGATTCCCAAACAATTCCTCAAATCGTACTTAAGTCCGATGAACCTATTAGCAAGACCGAAAAAGATCGACAATACCAATTAAGACAGCGCCAGGAGTGAGGAACCAATCCTCCAGTGCCACAGTGCACCAATTGCCATCAACTTAGATCTTTCCGACAAAGAAGAAACACCAGAAGATTCACCTACGACATCTTAAGAGGAAGAAATTACAAAAGTGAACTTAAGAAGCATGAAAGTATTACCCCTGAGGCCAGCTCTAATGGATAAATGAAAGCAAAAAGTAACTCAAGAAGAGATACCTCCACCTCCTCCAGCGGAAGAAACACATAACCAAGTAAAGATCAGAGGATCATACAGTGTGCTAGATCACCTTAGGAAGTTGTCGGCCAAACTAAGCATTTATGAGGCCCTAATCCTGTCAAAGGAGATGAGAGAGACTCTGGTTACAACTTTGCTTGATATAGAGATTTTCTTAGCCCAATTGGCTAGCACATCCTAAGATGAAGTTTGCCCATTGAAAGAATAGTTAGGGGCAACCTTTACAGATGAAGACTTGTTGCTTGGTACCACCGACCATAATAGTCCACTCTATATCTCCGTTAACATCAGTAGATTTGTGTTGTCTAGAGTTTTGGTAGATCCTGAAGCATCCCTCAACTTGATGAGTCTATAAACATTGACCTATTTGGACATTGAAGCTCAGGAGCTTACAACCGATAAAATGATGCTAAGAGGATTCAACCAAAAGGGAGAGAGAGCCCTTAGATCAATTACATTGTTAATGAAAGTTGGAGAACTAGTAAAAACCGTTAAATTTCATATTATCGACGCCGAGACCTCTTTCAATGTTCTACTGAGTTTACCATGGATTCACGAACACAACATAGTTCCTTCGTCTCTACACCAGTGAATTAAGTATTACAAGGAAGGACAATAACGTTGCACATTGATGAAGAAGAAAGTACCGAAGATGAAATAATGATAACAAAACAAAAGAAACCACAATACAAGATATCCTTAGAAGACATGGAGAAAAGTGAATATGAGACAATGTATGATCGGATAAACCACTATGTGAACGCAATGACCCTTGCTCCAATTTGCCCTCAAAAGTTTGAGAGTTTAAGGAGGTCCCTAGTGCTGGTTTAAGCCGATCAAATTTTATCATGCTTTTACTTCTACTAATCTTGAAAATCATGTAAATTTGGATGAGGATCCTAATGAAATAATGGAATTACATTGAATTACATTTTGGTTACAATTACATTTTGGTTACTTTTGGCCTTGTGTACAAAAGTTAATTTAATAGGGACATTTTTCAAAATAAATGCCAAAAGATAAGTTACAACTTTTTCAAAAATTGTAGGGAGTCAAAAGTCGAACTGCCAACTCGAAAGAGGGTCTCGAATTTAGTACAGTTGGACCAGTCGATGATTCAGAATTTTGCATGATTGTTACTAATAAACCGGAAGAGGATTGCCTCGATGTGGAGGATGACTCTACTGATCAGCTAATAGATGATGCTCCATCAGAATTTGAGTAAGAAAGCAATTCAATTATTAATGACTTGAAGGAAATTAACCTCAGGATGGAAGAGCAGCCCGACCTAAATTTATATGTTCTCTACTCAATGATAAAGAATCTTTAGAGTTGATCAAACTGTTAACAGAATTCAAAGATTGCTTCGCAAGGAGTTATGATGAAATGTTAGGACTGTTAATAGAAGTTACAGTTCATAAACTCGGGGTGGACAAAGATATGACCCCTGTAAAACAAGCTCCAAGAAGAATGAAGAAGAATGCGCCTCAAAATCGCCTCAAAATAAAGCAGCAAGTCATTGCTGAGGTGAAGAAGTTAATAGACACTAACTTTATGAGAGAAGAGAAATACCCCACATGGTTAGCTAACATTGTGCCAGTTAAGAAGAAAAATGGACAAATATGTGTATGTGTCGACTTTAGTAATTTGAACAAAGCATGTCCAAAGGATGAATTTCCATTGCCAATACCAGAAATGATGGTGGATATCGCTTCAACACATGAGATTTTCTCCTTTATGGATGGATCTTTAGGGTACAACCAAATCAAGATGGCTCCAGAAGATGCAGCACTTACATCCTTCAGAATACTTATTGGTATTTTTTGCTACACATTGATGTCGTTTGGGTTGAAGAACTCTGGAGCGACCTAACAACGAGCTATGACAAAGAATTTTGATGTTCTCATTCACAACCAAGTGGAATGTTACGTGGATGATTTGGTCATCAAGAGAAAACAAAAAATATACCATTTGTACAATTTAAGGACCGTGTTCGAACGATTACGACAATATGATCTCAAGAAGAATCCCTTAAAGTGACCTCTGAAAAATTTCTAAGATTAGTTGTTCGTTATCGGGGAACCGAGATCGACCCAGATAAGATTAAAGCTACCTTGGAAATGCCTCCTCCCAACACTTTAAAACAACTACGTTCCTTCCAAGGAAAGTTGGCATAGCTGAGACGCTGAGACGCTTTATTTCTAATCTGCTTTATTTCTAATCTCTCAGGTAGGTGTCAGTTCTTCTCGGCATTACTTAAAAAGGACTCAAAATTTGTTTGGGTAGAGAAATGCTAGTGGGATTTTGAGGATGTTAAATAATATTTAACGATACCTCCTGTTTTGGCAACCCCTATCCCAGAAAAACCTTTAATACTTTATACTGCAGCTTTAGATGACTCTCTTGGAGCCCACTTAGCCCAAGTCATGATGAGGGTAAAGAAAACACACTCTACTATTTGAGTTGTCGTCTAATACCGACGGAGATAAGGTATAAGGTATCTAATTATCGAGAAGCATTGTCTAGCTTTGATTTTTGCCGCCCAAAAGCTCATACATTACATGCTTTCTCATAAAATTACCCTTATTTCGAAGGTTAATCCGATGACCCGACCAACACTCTCTGGATGTATAACAAAATGGTCGATAATTTTTTTGCAATTTGATATAACTTTTTTTCCCTTCTGTGCTATTAAGGGATAGATTTTAGTAGTTTTTCTCGCTGCACATCCGCTTCCAGTTGGGTCCCCTCTTAAAGATGAACTACTAGATGAACAAGTACTATAAATGGAATTCTTCAGTGCACAACACTGGGAGATGTATTTTGATGGAGCTTTGTCAGCCAGAAAAGATAAAGGATTGGGAGCAATTATACCAGGCAAAGCATGAATTAGTCTGATCTTCATCATGCCAAATAAAGGCATGCTGAGATTCTCCTATCACCTGATAGAGCCATGTACCAACAACGAAGTCGAATATGAAGCCTTAAATACTGGGTTGGAATTGACAATCTCGATGGATATAACAGATATTGCCATTTATGATGACTCACAACTCATGATTCAACAAGTTGCCGGATAATACAAGATTTTGAAACCAATGTTAGCAAAATATCATCGGTACACCATGAAGCTACTAGAACAGATCCTTAATGTAACTTTCTACTGGATCCTTCTTGGAGATAATGCCCATACTGACGCTCTAGCAAAACTTGCAAAAGAATTGGCAGGTTACATTAACATTACACTATAAGGAAGACAGGTTTTGTCTCGAATCGACTTCTAAAATCTACACAAGCTTGGAAAAGGAGAAGAAATGATGGTTGCAGTTGCTGATATCAACAAAGAACGGTGTAAGCCATTAAAAGAATATTTGCAGACTAGAAAGCTGCCAGAGGACAAGTCCGAGGCATGTCACATCACAAGAAGAGCTATGTCATATGCCATAGTAGGAGATTTCCTCTACAGAAGATCATTCGATCAGATGTGGATACAATGTTTGAGCAAAGCAGAAGCACAAAATATTGTCAAAGAAGTACATGTCGGATTGTGTGGTGCTCACTAGTCAGAGCCAAAGATGAAAATGAAGATCAAGAGACTGGAATATTATTGGCCGACATGATGCCCGATGGCATGAATACAACCAAAAGATGTCACCAGTGCAAGTGCTTGGGGTGATCTTGCACCAACCTCCGAATGTGTTACACCTAACCGCCGTCTCGTGGCCATTCGAGTGTTGGGGCACAAACATAATAGGTCAGATAGACCCTCCATCCTCTAAAGGACACAGATTTATACTTGCTGCTAAATTTTTTTTTTCAAAATGGGCAGAGGCAGTGCCGTGACGAGAGCTTACAACACAACATGTCCTTCAATTTTTTGAAAAGCCAAATTGCCTACCATTTTTGAGTTCCACGCAGAATAATTTTCGATAATAGGACAACCTTCAAGAGCACAAAAATCGATAATTTTTTCAAGGGGCACCAGATAGACTGGATATCTCTACGATCTACCATCCCAGGGCAAATGGCCCAGCCGAGGCCTTCAACAAAACACTGGTATAGATTTTGAAGAAGACACTGGAGGAAAACAATATAGATTGGCATAATAAACTATTAGAAGTCTTGTGGGCCTACCAGACAACGTTCAAGTCTCTCACTCAATGTACACTCTTCGCACTTGCGTACGGGTCTGATGCCGTAGTGGCGGTAGAAGTTTAGATGCCGTCTCTCAGAGTTGCTGTCGCCAATCAACTTACAACCGAAGAAAGTGCAAAACTCAGACTTGAAGAATTGAAAAGTCTTGAAGGAAAGTGACTAGAAGTATAACAACATTTAAAACTTTACCAAGCGAGGATGGTACAAGCTCATGACAAATTGGTAACCCAAAAAGGTTCATAGTTGGTGATCTCGTTCTCGTGCTCAAAATGCCTATTGTTGCACGCTGTAAGATAGATGGAAAATTTGAACAAACTTGGGAGGGTCCATTTGTCGTAGAAAAGGTCTACGCAAAAGGAGCCTACCAGCTGGTGGATTTTCAAGGCTAGAGACCCATGTTGCTGATCAACGAACGATACTTAAAGACATATTATGCAACATGACATTGCTTGAATTGAAATTTTGAAATTTTGATTGTTCTGGGGTTATTTATTTGACCAAACGTCTGTGACTAGGTCAAAAAATTTTGTAATAAAATGAACCTCAATAAAATGAAAATTTTTGAATTTACATGCTTGAATTTTCTCTTTTCTACTTTTAAAGTTTGATATTTTACTAAATTAAATAATATGTAAATATAAATAAATGATCTTCTCACTGATACAAACTAAAATTTTGTTTAATAAACACTTTATTTTGTTCTTGTTCCTACTAAAATTCAGTGCACTAATGTTTTTTCTAGCGTATGCAGAGAAAATGTTAGGAAAAAAACTGATTTTTACTTTCAAGGATGGCTAAAATCTTGCACTTAACAAGGAAAGGGCACCACGATTTGGCATCATAGACTTCAACGTGGACTTCGGTCAAGTTGATGTAGACTATGAGGGTCCCTGATGGACGTGGTCAGCCACCGAGAAAAAGAGGGGTTACCATCACTGTTAAAGATCAGCACCAAGGAGGATTCCTCACTGATGGGGGAAAAAGCGATAATGCAGCAAGATCCGATGGAGGAGACTAGTCATCTGCTATCTATGATAACTGCACAGACTGGAGGTCTAATCACTGCTAATGACGAGAGACTGCTAGATGCACCGTTACGAAGGACTCAAAGCAGAAATGTCAATCGTCAAAAACACAGAGCATTCTTACGTGAAGTAAGAAGATGCCATAAGGAGGCAGAAAACTTGCTTACCCCAATTCTTGAGGGGAAGATCTATGATCCATGCATGAGAGAGACTTCCTCCAACCTGCTTGCCATAAAGGATGAGTCCAAGTTCACTATAGAGCCGATGCTACCAGAAGTTTCAGATGACCTTTGTGTTGGTTGCCCAACGTGTAACGCTAGATTCCCACACAGCAGGGGTGTTTGTGGAATGCCCAAACTGCAACGTCCTCCACCTAGAGCGTTACAACGCTTTGGAGGAGTATACGTCTACCGATAGCAGATTTCAAATAAACGATCACTCAATGGGGGAATCATATATTGCGCTGGATACAAAGATAGCACAAGCATGGATTCTTACTGATATTAAAATGAAGGAGCGCCCTCGACAACCGCCGATGGTTACCAATGCAAAATTAGACAAAATGAGTAAAGTAAAGAAAAGGGAATTTGAATTTTATGAAGAATTCCAAGGAAGATTTGTCCATATACTAGAAGGCGTGGAGCTGTACACCAGAGTCTTTTATGAAAGTGAATAAAGGAGCATTCTTGATTGTATATTTGACCTAAGAGACAAGGGTCAAGCTGGTATTTTGATGGAAAGGACCTATTCTGCACCACAAAAATGGATGCATGGAAAAGGCAGAATCACCATCCAATGTGGTTGCTGTTATAATTTTACTAAAGATAGATAAGGAAATTGATACACCTAAAATATATATTGTTTTAGACACATTTTTATACCTATTTTTGAGATATTGCACTTTAATGGAAGATATTTTTGTATTTTTCTTTCAAGTACAAATAAAAAGGTGAAAAATGCTTAAAAGTGAAAAAGGATCAAATTTGGAGCAAAAAGGTGAAAATTGTGCTAAAGTGTTTTAGCACAATTGAATTTTAATACTGCAAAAATACCAAAAATACCAAAAATATTTGAATTTTAATACTAAAAAAATATTTTTAGTTTAAGCAATTGTCTTTTTAAAATAAAAAGTTTGTTGTTCGATAGTGCATATTGCGTATTTCCCTGTGGGTTCGATATTCAGGTCTTAATAAAAAAGTCTTATATTACTTGATAACGATACGTATACTTGCGTAGTATCTCAATATAAATATAAATTAAAGAGTTAAATTCTTATTTTTATCAGGATCAAGTTTTTTGTTCTGTTGCAAAGTAAGGAAACATAAGTGAAAAACATCATCAAAGACATTGTTATACTGTTGCATATAAGCAGTTTCAGGATCATAATCCTCTAGGGATTTTAAGACATGATGAGGTGGATCCGTTACCTCCTATAATAAAATGGTTGATCAAGAGGATGGTTAGGTGGAGCATACTTCCAGCCGATTGCATTCCCAGCGATTGCATTCCCAACAGTTGTATCATCAATATCTACGATGAAGGAGATTTCATTTCCCTCGGTTTCCTTCTTGAGCAAAAGAAATATTTTGTTCAGGAAAGAAATAGATGTCATTGGCCTCGGGGAGTTCAAATCGTGGAGATTCTGCTACCAATGGGTTCAGTACCGATTCTCAAGGAAAATGGAGCAGACCTGGCTAAGCTCTGCATTCTAGGGGTATGACATAGAAAGGTGTCTGTAACTTTCAGAAGGATTGATAGCAACAAGATACCATATGGATTCTGACCAGATCCAGAGTTAAAATAACTAAAACCTTATGAGTTATGAGATTGTTGCACCTCTAAGTATACGTAAAAGGAACTCTTATTTTGGAGCGTGGCTTAGTAGGTCTCGATCAAGAACTCACTCCGCCTAAGATGGACAGTCAGCTGATACCTTTCTGTATCGTGTTTTGACGCAGCAGATATGACGATATATGTATAAGATATGTTTAGCTTATGATATGTATTCAACATGAACATATTTTCAGATGTACTTTTGATGCGTTCAGCATAATGTACCTTTTAATGCTTTGGCCTATGTTCAATCTGAACACCTGTTTGAAGCAGACTAATGCAATTTCTTTCAGATTTTAGTCTGTTTCTTGAATTGCCCTTTTGTACGATAGATCAAGAGCTCCAAAACCATGCATTGGTTCCGAGCTACAATGAATGAAGAACAAAATAATAAAAATTTAATAATAATAAAAGTTCAAATAAAATACTCTTTTGAAAAATCAACCAACAAAAATTGAATTTTGAAAATATATTTTGATAATTAAATGTGAAAAAAATAACAAGAAAATAAAATAAATTTGTTGAGTTGTTTCTCTCAATTTCGAGGTCTCTTACTCTTTGCTCGCGCAGCACGAATATCATTGTTTGCACTAATTTTCTTCACATCCCCGTGAAATTTCACATTCTGCACAAAATCTCACAAAATTTCACAAATTTATCTTTGCTAACGTCAACCCTAGCACATGCAACATATCTATAAATTCAACACCACAAATTCTCTACACTACTTTCATGTTGCTCTTTCCGATTCCTCTATTTTTAGGTTGGCACCTAAATTCTGACTCTCTTTTTAGGATTTATACTTAAATTTCAATTCGCATCTCAGGGTCAGTACCTAAATTTTGATTCCCTCCCTTCGAGGTTGGTACCTAAATTCTGACTCTCTTTCGGAATTAATACCTAAATTTCAATTCCCATTTTGGGATCATTACCTAAATTCTGATTCTTATCTTTCGAGGTCGGTACCTAAATTCTGACTCTCTTTTAAATTCTGACTCTCAATTTCAATTCCCATTTTGGGATCATTACCTAAATTCTGATTCTTATCTTTCGAGGTCGGTACCTAAATTCTGACTCTCTTTCTGAGATTGATACCTAAATTTCAATTCTCATTTCGGGATCAGAACCTAAATTCTGATTCCTATCTTTTGAGGTCGGTACCTAAATTCTGACTCTCTTTCAAGATTGATACCTAAATTTCAATTCCTCATCTCGGGGGTCAGTACCAAAGACCAGCACCTAAATTCTGATTCCTATCTTTCAAGGTTGGTGCCTAAATTCCGACTCTCTTTCTAAGATTGATACCTAAATTTCAGTTCTCATTTCAGGATCAGTATCTAAATTATGATTCCTATCTTTCAAGATCAGTACCTAAATTCTGATTCCTATCTTTTGAGGTCGGTACCTAAATTCTGACTCTATTTCTGATTCTCTCCTTCTAAGATTGATACATAAATTTTTATTCTCATTTCAGGATCAGTACCAAAATTCTGATTCCTATCTTTCGGGATCAGTACCTAAAATATGATTTCTATCTTTCGAGGTCGGTACCTAAATTCCAATTCTCTTTTTGGGATTGATACTTAAATTTCAATTCACATTTCAGAGGCAGTACCTAAATTCTGATTTCTTCCTTTCGAGGTTGGTACCTAAATTTCGACTCTCTTTTTAGGATTAATACCTAAATTTCAATTCCCATCCTGGGGACCGTACTTAAATTCTGATCCCCATCTTTCGATAATACTAAAATTGAAGTTAGAGTTTTCTAGTATTGAATTGAAATTGAATATTCATCATGACTGTCATAGTTGGTTTTGTTGATCTTGTCAGTCAACGCCAATACGCGCGGAGTGCTTGCCCAGCACACCACACCTATTGGGGCTTCATTTGTTGACTTTACTTTTGGTTGAGGTTTATTTTTCCCTCTTAAGTAGCCTAAGGTCTAGCCATAGAATTTTTCTGTTGACTATTCATAGAAAACTATAGAAAACTAGAAAATAGAAAAGGAACCCTCACCTTTAGAAACTCTAAACTCTTATGTGCTCAATTTGAAGTTCCATGTACTGGTCCTAACCTGTAGCACTTATTAAGTGGGACCACTATAGAGGAAGCTCAAGGAGAGTCCCTATACGACTGCTGGTCCTTAAGGTTGACTTTGGGTGTTGGTCTGGAGCTAGTTCACTCACTTGCACTCACTTGCACCCACTTTCACTCACAACCCTAACACCTATATTTGTTGAATTTGATCCCTTGATCTTTTGGGAAACTCATGTAGATGGTCCCCAAGACCCACTGGCCCTAAGTTGGGGTTTAGCTAAGACCAGTACATAGAGGACCGTACATAGAGGACCTACATAGAGGACCTAAATGGGGATTTCATTGGTCCATAGGTCATATAAGGTGGTTGACACCCCAATTCTACCAACATATCCAACTTGATCTTTGGCCCCCAAATCCACCCAAATTACCTAAACACGCCCAAACCCCAAATTTGACCAAAATTTCCAATTTCACCCAAATACCCAAATTTGTTCAAAAATAATTTCAAACAATTTCAAACCTTCAAAAATAATTTCAAACCATTTGAAACTACCCAAATTGCCCAAAACATCCCAAATATTCCAAAATTTCCAAAATACCCTCAAATTTGCCAAAATTACAAAAATAAACTTAGTGGCCCAAACTTTCCCTAAAAATCATTTCAAATGTCCCCAAAATCATTTTGAACCCATCAATTGAACCCAATTTGACCATTTTGACCAAAACCCCCAAATTGCCCCTAAAGGTCCAATTTCTCCAAATTCACCCCAAATGTCCCTCAATTTCACCTCAATTTTTGCCAATTTCAATTGTAAACTCAAATTAATCTTTCATATGATCATTTTAAACCAAATCTAAGTCCAATTGACCCACATTTAAGTCCAATTGCAATCCAGACCAAAACCCCCAATTTTTACCATATGACCCAATCCCACTCAGTTGAAGCCCCAAATATTTCCAATTACCCCAATTATGCATCATAAGATCTTTGAAAAAACTCTACACATTAAATTGAGCTGCAATTGGCCTTGCTCAAGCCTTAATTTCACTCAATTTCAACGCAAATCTAAAATCTCCAAATTTGCCCCAAATTGGCTATGTCTCCAAATTCCATCAAATTGAATGCCCTAACCCCAAAATTGACACCCAATTTATGTTGAAAACTCTTTATGACATTCCTCTAGACAATTTTACACCATAAATTTGGACTTAACCCAACCTTAGCCTAACTAAACCTAAGTCCAATCCAACACCCCCAAATTGACTAAATGAACAAAACCCACCAAATTGGACCTCCAAACCAATTCAAAATCACCCCAAATATTTTCTAAAATCCTTATAGAAATTATTCACACCAAATTGATCAGTTAATTGGGACCTAAACTCAACTGCAAGTCAATTTGGCCCAAAAGAAACCATACACCGAATTTCAGCTAACCAAACTAAATTGACCAACCAAGGACCATTCCAGCCACCAAGTGCATCCTATTAACCACGCTAAATCCACTTAAATTACCCTAGGTGAGCTATGGACCAATGGTCCCTTAATTAAGAGGATTTTACCCCTTTTGGGACTATACTTGAGATATCTTCTTCATCATGTTAACTATCATTGGCTATCCCCTGACCTCCCTGAGCTAAGAAGTGACTATACCCTAGCTAACCACCACCACAAACACTGAAAAAAGCCAGCCCAAAGGTCCCAAAATTAAACCTACCTGAGATAGCTAAGTCTGATTGCTCACTAGAGCCTTCATCCCTCCACCTCAGCAAGCCTCAAAACCCACTGCCAAGTTCTAAGCTCCACCAAGCAGCCATGACTTTAAATTAAGCCCTCCAAGGCCAAAGAAGAGGTAAGAAAAATCCTTGGGGAATTGCTTCCAGAGACTCTCTAAGAACTCCTCAACTTAATCCCACTGCTTTCCCCCTCTAGTTCCTAATGTGAGAGCTCAATTTTGAGTTCAAAATTTCAGCTCAAACCAGGACATATTTCCCCAAACCTCCACAGTTCACCAAACTCCAATTAACTGTGCACACACCATCACCACAATGAGAGGAGTTGAATCCCCACAAAAGCCCCATTCTAGACACCCTTTAACCTAGCTCTAAACCAACACCTGAAATCCACTTTGATTGAAATCATACCTAGACAAATCACCAGGACCTAGGAATTCATCTGGAGGTTCGTTGGACCCAATCAAATCTACTACAGCCATCTGATTGAGGCCTCCCCTCTCAGACAAAGGTATTGAACCTACACCCTAATTTGATTGAAATCATACCTAGACAAATAACCGAGCCTTTTTTGATTCATTATATGTATTTATTATATTTTGTACCATATATACCATATATATAGGTTCGTCTTGAGTAGATGAAGGTTTAAAAACAAATCCTATACAATTTGGTTGAGTCTAGGCGAAGATCTTAAGGTTTTAGTGTGAACGATTCTCAGGTTAGGTCACTTGGGGATGATAACGGGGAGCCGTCCGATCGCGTGTTTATTTAATCAATGGAGGAGATCGAGCCGGATGAATCTTTGGAGTGAAAAGGTAGGCCACATGGCAGTTGAGGTGGATGGCGGTGTCAGATGGCGGGGCGCCGCGTGTGAGTTCGGTGCCGCCGTAAGATGAGTTGGCACTGCGTGGATAAGTAGAAAAACATGGATTTTTTGAATTTATTTAAATGTTTGAACTTCAAAAATCTATATCATTCTCTAGAAAAGTCATAAAAAAAAACCCTCTTGCTCAGTGAACAGAGGATAATAATGTTGACTAAAAATAAAAAATTATTTTCTTATTCCCTGTTTTTTAATGAATTAAATACCCTCTTGAGTATTTTAATTCTGAGTATTTTAACATTGCTCACCATGGCTTGAAATTTTCAGGTTTTGTTCCTCATGACAGAGACTATGTCCTCTGATTTTTCCAAGGTCAGAAGGCATTTCTATGCTTCTAACCATAATTTTCAAAATAAGATGACCATATTGGCTTATTTATTTTATATAAATTAAAAGCTCACTTGGAAAATTATGGGAATAATTTTAGTAGGTTTTTGATGGTCAGAGAAGCTTAAAAAAAGTACGAGGATGGCTTGAATAATTTTGTAAATTTCTATATTTACTTAAGTGTATACACCTTGTGTTAATTATGTAAATTATATACTTATCAAAAATTGACAAAATCAATTCCTCATTGTGCATAAAAATTATATTTACTTACTGTAAAAATTTAAAAATTATTTGGCTTAATTTAAGTACTAAAATTAATTTTTAAGGAAATTTTGTATTTTTGTACAAAAATAATTATAATGAATTAAATAGGCTTAAAAAATCATGAAAAATAGTTTTTTGAATTCCTTGTGATCAGGGGCATTAAATAAAACGAAAATCTATTTTTGTGAAAATATTTCATTTTTAAAAGTTTATTTTGAATTAAAAATAATTAAAAAAATCAAAATTTTCAAAAATATAAAATATCGTTCAAAATGTGTGCAAATTTTCACTGATCACTTAAAATTCATTAGTGCATTTTTCCTAATTTGAAAAGCTTAAAAATGAATTTTCCTCATTTCATCCTAAAAAATAATCAGAATAAATAAATTAAAAATCATAAAAATACAAATATTGATTCTATGAGTTTTTTGAACTCAGAGAAGTCTAATAAAAATATAAAAATAATTTTGATAATTAAACCACTATTTTCTATTTAATTAAATCATTGAAATTGATCTAAAATTAAATATAAATAATGAAAATTTAATTCAAAAAATCATGAAATTTTGCCTAGGTGTTTCTCTGACCTAAGGAAACCTCTAATAATTTTCTCTTAAATAAAATCTTTATTTTAGATATTTAAATAAATCAATTTTGAAAACTCTAGTTCCTGGATTTAAAAACACAAAAGAAAAACCGCATTATCCTCCTCTGATGTTTAAATTAACTCATGAATATGCCACTCTGAATGCTCAAGTCATTTGAGTTGTGTTTAATGAGTTATGAGGTAAAGTACCCCAAGTCATTTTAAATTTTGGTTCTTAATAAAAATTTAGGATTAACCAAGGGAAAATGTGGAATTTTGATCTTAATAAATATGATTGGATGATTGAAATACAAAAGGATTAAAAGGTAGAAACTCACTCACCACCTTTACAAAACACCAACAAGATCTTAATTCTCCTAATCTTCATGACTTGGAAGTCAATTAAGATCAAATGATGTGATGGGCTTAAGCTAGAAAAGATGATAGTTTACTTTTCTTCAGCCCAAAGTTAAAGATGATTTAACTATTTGATCAGAATGCATATCACTTAAATCAAAATCTTGATAATCACCATTTCACCTATCATGATTGTCGAAGGCTTAGTAGTGACCTAGGCTCGATATCTAAACTCAATTGATCGGATTTAGAAGATAGCATGATTAGAAATTAATATATTTAAACACTACAAGCCTGACCTTAATTGCGGGCACCACAATCTTAAATGACTTAAACTTGCCTTAGAGGAACCTACTCACATAACTTTTAATATCCTATCCTCAAGATAATTAAATTGTCAAGTTTCACTGAGCAGTGGGGTAGTCACACTTCGACATCGGATGATTAATGGAACAATATGATAAATTCAAAATGAACTCGGAATATTTCAAGAGATGTTCAAAATGGTCCAAGTTCATTTCTCAAGCATTTTGAAATCTATTGGACATTCTGAAGGACAAATTGGACTTGCCATATTTTTGTTCTAAAACCATCAACTAGGAACTTCTGAGATTCAATAAAGTCATAACTTGGGGTTTGGTAGTTAAGCCTTCATCTACTCCTGCAATTTAAATTCTCTGCAAAATTATATACATGCTTTGCAAGTACTAACCTTTCAGGTGGAGGAATGAGAAGAATTGATAGGTATGCTTTTAAATTATTGCATTTACCTTTTTGTACTTCTTGCCTTAAGCTTGCATGTTAAATAATGATGGTACCCTGCATGAAAACCAAAATGACTAGGATAGCCATAAAACCAAAACCAAAACTAAAAATCAGACAAGATAAAATTCATCGCCACAACATTCAAAATATAATACAACTATAAATTCAATCACAAACATTACAAAATAAAAATTGCAACTAAATTAAAATGACTTTATCAGATGATTGGTAATCCCTTAGAAAAGGTAACCTATGGTTGCTAACGAGAGTTCCCACGGTCTAAATGAAAGTATGGAACTCATTAAGTTGAGTTTAGTAAATTCATTTGGACTAAGTGAATCTGAAAGAAAATAGTGGTACCGGAACTAGAGAACTTTAGGATCCTAACCATTGTTGCTCTAATCAACTTTAATATACCCCATAAGTTTTAAATAACCATGACCCTTAGAGACATCTGATTTGACATTATAACTCGACACATTAGAAAACCTAAAATTACCATGAAGAGGAGCTTGCAGTTAGCATTATGGGCAACATGAACATTTTCAACAGTAGAACATGTCTACATCAGCTAAACCATTCTTTCTTTAGAATTAAATAACCAAGACATAGAACTTCGAGGTGGGTTGGCTAACGAAAAAAAAACCCTTAATCCTA